>NW_025939691.1:0-7813 GCF_000764305.2 Hyalella azteca | reverse complement strand
GTCAGAGAAAAGTTCGACGTGGGCCCGCCCCTCGCTCGCGTCACAGCTCAGTGACCCTCGGAGTCGGTGTAGGCCACCATCAGAGGCGTTAAGGTCGGGGCCCTGATCATTGACATGAAACCATTCCCTGTTTTTTATTAATAAAATTAATTCCTTTTTGTTGGAAAAAAAATTTAAGTTATCCTTTGCTGCAATTGTGACAGGTTCAAGAATTTTCAGACAATAAAGACATGCAGGCACCGTCATCGCAACAAGCCTCTCTTCAGAGCCAACAATTATGTATGAACATTTATAATTTTCGATAAACTTTGGAGAAAGAAAAATAACCAGTGCTCTCTTTGGAAATATATTAATCAACGACAAGACTTGTGTCCCGCAGTTGAAACTTCTCTGCTCATCTATAGTGTAACAAATATTCGGTTGTAAATGGTGTGAAAATTTATAACGAAATGTTGTAACTAAAATGGGAATTTAGCGTGTATGCATACATCAGGCAAAATTTCCGTTCTCGGCAAGTGGTAGTGTGCCCCACATGGTAATGGTGTGGCACTGAGTCGCGGATGGTCTCACAAATTTTCGAAGTATGAAACAATTTGTCCAGACTTATGAATAGCTTTTTAATGAACAATAAAAGATGCAGGTACGATTCTGCTATAGATGCCATTTAGGAATCAGGGAGAGCGCAAACTGACCTCTCTACTTGTCCGCTTCGGCTTTTTGCTTGAAGTGCAGCCTCTTCGCAGCTCGGTATATGTCTCAGCTCGGCTATAGTTCTCGCAGGCCAATATAAAGTTGGAATGGAGATTCTGTTCAGTAGCTAATTTCGATCGGGTAGCCATGAAGACCCACAATAACTTTGTGCTGAGTGAAGCGACTCCTGGGCAGAAGCCTATAGGCGTTGCCAGAGGTTTACTTGAAAGTTATCGTATAACGGTATATAAGAATATAAGCTAGTAGAATTTTATGGTATAAATCTGTATGATTTGACAATTTAAATAAGCCAAATCTACTAGTAAGCAAAAAATACCTTTCATTTCACAGTAATTCTTTTCTATGTTGACATGATTGAGTTACTTCATAGCGTTAATGCAGAGAAGAAAATGAAAGTAAAGGATAGGAGTAATAATTCTGAATTATATAGGATGTGAAACCCGAAATTTTCCTTACAATTGGAGCCAATGAACTGCATTGTTCAACCATAAATTATGTCTATCTCTTCAGATTTTATCTTACTAACTTGCACTTGTGCTGCTGCAGATGAGCTCAGCTAGAAATGAATGAATATTCTATTCTCATTTCTCAGCTAGAATAGAAATCATTTCGATGCGAAACCAGATTTTTATTAATGCACTTTATAGAATGCGCTCCATCGACACGTCAATTTAGAGCAGGCGTTGGACAACATTATAAAGTTCTATGGGATATACCTCAGACTGAATGTGATAGAGTATCACGAATGTTTTGTGAAAATAAAGTAAAGAATAAGAGTAATCATTCTGAATTATATTAGATGTGAAACCCGAAATTTTCCTTCCAATTTGAGCCAATGGACTGCAATGTTCAACCGCAAATTAACTTCATCTTTCTAGATTTGATCTCACTAACTTGCACTTGTGCTGCTGCAGATGAACTCAGCTAGAAATGTCCGGCAGTCTTTTCGATGCAGCCCTATAGGCAGCAGAGGCAGTGTTGTGCGAGACAGTACTTAACGTTAAGACCTGGTTGTTTCCTAGTAACATTTCTTGTTTTCTAGTAACCTTATGAGGACAAGTTCACATGATAGATTGTCAAATTCCACTTGAGTCGGTTAGAGAGCTCTCAAGTGTTAGGTTTGAAGAATAATTTTTTTAGAGCTTCTGAAAAATATTGGCTAAATCTTCTTCAATTTGCCAATATTTTGCTTATTTTTTCAATTCTGTCATATTGCTTCATTTCTGAGTTCGATACACCAATTAATTTCGAGGGCAAAATTAATTCAGGTGCTAAAATAAATTCGCAATCAATCAGAAAACAGAATGGGCCATACTTTCCAAATAGTTGATGAGAACAAAATAATATGAGAACAAAATGCAAAACTATCTGTCAGAAGTTATGAGCGACGGTATTTGTTTCTATAACTCAGATTTATATTTCGTTCTAGTATTCTACATCAACATCGACGAATAAACTTCATAGCCTTCAAGTGTCAGTGTATCTCGCATTCATTATAGGCTATAATTCAGAAGTCTTATTGTTACTTGAATCTTATCGGAATTATAAACATCAATCTATTCACGTCATTCACGAAGTGTGGATTGATTTATCTCCGCACAAAATACGAGAGGTGTTTAATATTATCTCTCGTATTGCTGAATGACACTCTTTGGATATTATGTATTGAAACTTCAATCAAATTCATCTGCCACGAGTGCACGAGTGTTGTAGAGAATTATGGTGTAATTTTACTATCTTAAGACTGAGCATCAAGGCTGTCAGTCGCGTTAATCGCCTATATATGGCGCTTCTTAACTGCGCTTTCGACAAATAACTCCCCTCCTAAATAACATAAGTCGGAAATTCGGAATGTAACTCTGGCTAATTTTTTTCAATTAACGGAAATTAAAATATATTATGTAAACGTTGTATTAACACTGTTATCATGAACGAAAATACGTGAAAATTCATTTTTTGCATGACTTTCGAGCTTCTAAATGAAATCTGTGCGAGCCAGTGGCTGAGTATGGAGCTTTGATGCCTCAAAACTTTCAAATATTCTTAGTCGAAATTCTTTCACTTAGAATCTCACGGATATTGACTCCAAAATTTGGGTGAAATTCAGACCTTGCTGGTTTTAAATTGAAGCAAACATTTAAAAGTCTGACTCAAATTTGGAGTTGCTTTTACTTAGAATTCCAAATGCTATCGTCATGTAAAAATCTTTCTCAAGAACCTCTACCTGAATTTCTATCGAGGATATTTGCAAAAATATTTTTCGGTCATTCATCTTCCTTGACTATCAAATTTATCACATTCAGACCAGAAACCCACATTGAATTTTTCGTCGCGAGTCTCTTTATATTGTCTAACGTAATTAACCAGTACCTCTCATTGCTGATTGTGTCGAATAATTAAAAATTGTTAATTTATATTTTGATCAATCTTAAAGTATAATTATTTCTTTTTATTAATATACTAGACTAAATAACAAAAATATAACTCAGTACTCACTGCAGTGAGTGACAGAGACGAAAACGTCTCGTCGACGAAAACGTGAAGTCACGGACGGACAGATAGACAGACAGACAGACGGACATGACTAGCACAATAGCGCCTTTTTTCCATAAATGAAAAACTGCGCTAAAAAGATGAAATAATAAGATCTGTTATTCAAGCATGTGCTTAAGGTCAAGGGTACTGGCCCAAAGACTTTTTTATTCATGGTACCTAATACTTTTTTGCTGGTATTATTATATTATTTATTTTTGATCATAATCAAATTTATAATGACTAAGTTATTTGTTTAAACTTACAATCGGGGTTCCTTTTAATAATATTATTAATAAAAATAATAAAAATAATAATATGATAACAATAAAACTAAAAAAAACTAAACAATAATATTGATGTAATACAAAATTATTTAGATAGCTTAAGAATATTTAGCGGGAGGGCTGAAGTCCGCCTACAATATTTCTAGTATAACCTCAGTTCGGTGCGCTTAACTTGCATGTCAAAAGGAAATGAAAAAATCAATTATATGAAAGAGAGGAAAGCTTCGCTCTGAACACCTTAAATAACACACCTGCGACATAAGCTAAGATCTCTCATGAGATCATCTAGAATCTAGATATTTAATTCGGAGCGGATTTAATAACGACAAAGCGAGCTTTTAATACAGCGAGCTTTAATTCCGTAAAGCGAGCTCTTAATACAGAGTAATATTCAGTTGCACAGAGACGGTGTTACAGAAGAGCCGCAGCACAAACCTAGCTTAGCTAGCTACTCCTTTATAGATAAAAAGAGCTCATCATATATTTCTTTATGTCATTTGACGAGGTTACTGGCTAGAGAAGATATGAAAATAAACTCCTACAAGTGTTAAGTCAGAAGAATCACTATAATCAAATAAAAAATGAAACCTCAAAGATTATTGACATTCCATTTTTTTAATTTTTGAGGAAATTTTATGTAAGGAATCGGATGAAATAAATAGGCGATATGCAAGGAAAGGAAAATTTTAAGAGTGCTTGAAAATCACAAGAACAGTCAACTAAAGGTCTATGTTGCCGCAAATAAAATGAAAAGAAAACGCAAGCCTTGGAACAAGTAGAACCAACTCCTTCATCGTCGGGTACCTGCGGTATAGACGGGAGTCTCGCTTGGACTACCCGAAAATTCTTGACAATATTTTCGTTGAAACAATGGTTTTATCTCTAATGAGGATATAATTATCATGAGCAGTACTACCGCATTGTTAATGTTAAATGGGAATTCCTGACGTCACTTATTTTCTGTTCCAGTTTTGGCAAGTGTAACCTTGCACTATTCCCTTGCATTGATAAATGAAATTGAATTTCCATCAAAAATAATTTTCTATGACTTTAATCCTTACTACATCCATAGCTCTTCCTCAAGATTGATTTTGAAGTAGTTCCACGAAATCTCATTCGTTTTGAATTGAAATAAAGATCTACACTTAATCACACTTAATCAAGTTTTAACAAAATGTTTCACCACCGTGGTTCGGTAAGTATTAAAATATGTACCCATTTGTCATGTATGATTTCTGTTCGGAAAATATAAGTAGGAATAAATCGCTTATAAAAAATAATGCGTACTTCTATATCTTTAAACATTTTCACGCACTAAGTTGTTCTTATATATATGTAACGAAATGTTGTGTTGTTCTACCCTTTCCAGGTAAAAAGAATTTCGATTTCTAATTTGCGTTACGTCCTGGCAATTGGTGGAACGATCTTTGTATTCCTTCAACTTTACTTGGATCTCATCAAGAGAAAGCCTGCAGGATATTCTGCCTATCGTCGCATTATCCGAAAAGAAGCTATTTCTGAAGATAATGACGGCGATTTGTTGAACGTCAAAGGTGAATTATTAATCGGTACATGAAACTTCTTTCTAACGATAATTAAGAGGAACTCTTTAGATGAACTGTCTTATCCATGAAATACTTATTTAATTAGTCGAGACAGCTCGAAGCTCACCTGCTATAAACCTTAAGATATTCTAAATCACAGTGTCCAGAACATGAAGCAAATTTATAGATAAATTCAGAGACTGGAGTGGCATGTGTGAACATAATTATTAATTTCAGTGCAAAGAATCAACAAAAAGGTCACAATACGTCAGAAATATCGTAAAAGCTGAAGGGTGGTTAAATGATTTAAGATTGTTACGAATTTTTGAGACATTTATTTCAATTTTTGGGAAGCACCATGGGTACATTGATCAAAAATCAAATTTAACAGTGTTCTCTATGAATTTTCTTCTCAGCAACGACGGTAGTACATGAAAAATACTTTTGCAATTAATTTGTTCAATAATATGCTTAACAGAGACGACAAACACAATTGCATCTTATTCAAAGCCAATGATATTGACCAAAGAAGTAGTAGCAGCGATAATTTTGTGTGAAGGTAAGAAGAAGTCACGTATCTTCCAGTAGGATGTTTAAATCAAGCTATGCTGTTCACCATTTGAATCGGCACGTTTCCAAAATAATTACGTGATTTAATTGGATAATTTTTACTATTAGGGTCCTAATTTCTTATAGCGTAGTGTAGGTGATTACCAATTGTCATTTGAATCTTCATTTTAGTAAGATATTGCTTTAAGGTGAAACCGCTGACCATAGATTGCCTCCTGAAGTTTTTAGTATGAAAACGAAATTATGTTTGAATTATTTTAACATAATATTCTTTTTCAGTATTCATCGGTTCATATACTTTTCAATACAGTTAGTCCTGATAACTTGACGAGCGCCCTCACGGACATTTGCTTTACATAATCCTTGCAGATTGCTCTCCATATTTGACTTCACGCTATCCACACCATGCGTCAGAAAATATCAAAATTTGCTTGCAAATAAACTATAAACTCGATCGAAATATAAGCTAATATCAATTCATTCGTCATGTGTTTGAGCTCTTCACTATTTTGCATGAACCGGATCAGGAGTCAGCCTTTCAATTTTATTTAATATTTTTCCTACGTTTTTCAGACGTTTTAATTTTCCTACGGTTTTCAATCCTATAACGCAATGAAACCCATGCACCGTGCAATCATCCCCATAGTAACTTAACATAACCTAGTCTGAAATGGTTAAAGATACTGGGCAACTAGCCTTTGTGTAATCATATTTTACATCATGTGATGATATTCCCAATTTTGACACTAATACAATTAGTAAATTTTTATAAATTATCGGCATTACATGTTATTAATCCTCCAGTTTGCAAGGAATATCTGCACCGAACGATTTAGAGATGCAAAGAATATATATTTGTTTCGTTCTATCTCATGATTCGAGTGTTTGTTTCTACAGCCGATGAGACGAAACCTTACAAAGGTAGCATCTCATCATTCGAGCAACACATTGATCGCGCAAAGTCGTTGTTGAAATCAATAGTATTTCTTTCACAGCAGCACATCACGTGAGATGAATTCGTTTTTAGACATCGGTAACTTATTTCAGCTAAAAATTTTAATCAAATGACATTGAAACAATTAATATAAAGAAAACTATGTTTATTGTATGATTTTTAAATGAAATTAACAGCATTTCTTATTTCAATTAAATACTATATTTGAAACGATAATTACAGAGCATTACAAACATACTTAATGCTGTATGGGGGTATCATAAATTAAATTTGGAGGGCTTGAGTTTAAAGCATCACAATTCTTTCTGATGTAGTAATGTATGTTGAGATACCATGTACATAATGGTAATTTAATGACACTCATGACATTTGTTTATAAATTTTAAAATTATTTTCCAGACTCCATGTACTAGTGAATTCTAATGAAGTGATCAGAGGAATTACTTCCGTGGTGGAGTTTTGGCCTCCACAACAACGCAATAAAATCGCTCTAAAGGTTTGAAATATAGTCCGTACGTGGATACGAAGTGAATCACTCACTTTTCATATTTCCTTTGAATCAATTAAGAATTATCAATTAATAATGCACTAACAGCTGAGTCAACCGATGCCGATAATAGATAAAATCATGCGAAAAGAAAATATCCAACTTTTACAGAATCCCTATGGTCTTAATCCTATAGTCTTAAAATCTCTTTAATCAGACTCTCGTTGTTTCTCCAGAAAACTACAGTAATAATAATAAGAGTTACCCCATTCAAACTCATCGCTCATTTATAATTCCCATTCAACTTTAGCTTCGAAGTTCGAAGAAAATTTTCGTTTGTTCTTATCGTGGCGAAAAAAAACACGTGCGAAAAAAAAAACAATTTTCATTCCGTCTCTCCCTCCCTATTTTTCTTGAATCCTTACACTTTAGCTAACATTTCAAATCAGCTTAATATCCCAAGAGGATAGGTATTTACTCGGCTATTGACTCGATATTGACTCCCAAGAAGTTAGGTATTGACTCGATAGGTATTGAAAGGCTCGACTCGATTTAATGGATTCAAGTTTGGTGTTTACTCAAATCAAGAAATTCATGTCGAAGCGATACAGTGAGGTTGCTCCTGAGCGCGATAGTAGGAAAGTTATTTATTGTTCTTTTCCATACTTCGGCCCTGCGTCCGAAGCTATGTCAAGAGAATTAAAAGTCTTGTTCAATAGATACTTCC
>NW_025939690.1:0-1799 GCF_000764305.2 Hyalella azteca | reverse complement strand
CTGTGGAACCAGATTGAGCTTTTTGACTCACAAGAGGCTGAGACTGCTTGGTATGAACACCTGAGCAGCTGCCTTGGGATTGATGAACATCAACCAGGACTTCCACAGTGGTAAGAGCCAATGGTGATTGACAAAGAGGGCTTGAGTTTGCCACAATAGAAGCATAGGAAGCAGGTGAGCATGGAACAACCGGACCAGGAGATTGTCTTTGTGCTGACAACTCTACTTCCTTAGCAGCCTGAGCATAGGTGTAACCAGTGGCACGCAGCTTTTCTACTGCAATGGCTTTCACAATAAATGGGCACTCTCAGGAATTTGCAGCATGGGATCCTTTACAGTTGGCACAGCGCTTCTCACCTGATTTACAAACTGTGTGCTCATGTGGTCCAGCACATAGAAGACACCTTCTAGGAGAGTTACAACCCCCTGCTAAATGTCCCAATCTTTGGCATCTGTAACATCTCAAAGGAGCAGCCACAAATGGTCTTACTGGATAGGATACCTACATATCCAATTCTGACCTGACTAGGCAATGTCTGTCCCTCAAAAGTTAACTTCAGAGTAGCTGATGGCTCACGTTTTCCATGTCGAGTTCTGGTGAGCCTAGTGATGCCAGTAATGACAGAGTTTCCAGCATTAGCAATTTCCAATATATCTTCAATGACCACACTGGGATCAATTGGACCCACAACTTCACACACTCGGATATTTGATCCAGGCTGGTAGCATCGGACTGCCCATTTTCCAATCGTGCACACAGCTAGAAAGTTGGACATCTGATTTCCTCTAAAAGAGGGTGATTCCAAGGCAATCAGCTGGTGCCGAGGATTAGTGCGCACATTCAAATCACTAATTTTCCCAAAAATTGAGTTCTTGATACCCTGGGCAAGGCCAATTGGGTCCTTCAGAAAGCTCAGAGCATTGGGTCCCTCAGGCAGCAGTCGTTAGGAGTTCCTTCAAGGTCGACTCACCACCACACGAGATGGGGGGAGGGACCATCTCGAGTGCCGCTTCGATGGCTGCCATGTAGGCGGGCCAGTCAGCTTTTTTAAAGTTGACGTATGAGCGGGCGGCCCGGGGGGTCGGGGAGTCGACGGAGGAAGGGAGATGAATCAAGATGGGCAGGTGGTCCGAGTTGAGGGTGACGTGAGGAGTCCAGGAAGTGTTGAGGAGAAGATGACCACTGATGATGGCGAGGTCCGGTGTGGAGGGCGGGCCATGGGAGGTAAGGGGTATGGGAGTCCTCATTGAGGTAGGCGAGGGAGGAACCGGCGACGAGGTCGTCGATTACGGCTCCTCGCGCTGCGGCTTTCTGGTCTTCCGTATGGGAGAACCAGGAAGGATGATGGGCGTTAAAAATCGCCCTATCAGACAGTCGCCAGGTATGGAGACAATGACTGAAAGTTCTGGGGAATATGCCGGGGGCAGAAGGAGGCCGGTGGAATGTAGACATTAATGATGCAAAGAGAGGAACCATTAAGAGGGATGGAGATTGCTAAGGCCTCCATGATGGTGTCGCCGCGAAGGAGGGGAGAGATGTCTTGCCCTGTGTAGGGGACATCAAGGCGGATCAAGGTGAGAAGACCGCCCTTGTGACCTCCGGGGCGGTCCCTGCGCTCCAGCACGTATCCGGGGAAGGAAGGGGGAGCGGGATGCAGCAGATAGCTTGGTCTCTTGGAGGCAAGCAACCGCCACGTCGTTCTTGGTGAAGTAGGCAGCCAGTTCAACTACGCTGGATTGAACCCCATTGCAGTTAAACTGGAGGACGCAGAGGTGGGAGGGGGGCAGCAAGAGGGAGG
>NW_025939689.1:0-1102 GCF_000764305.2 Hyalella azteca | reverse complement strand
AATCAAGTCACGAAAAGTTCAAGAATCGGCAACAGGCCATGGGCCTATTTCGTCAACGCCGACACTTCTATTCTATTCTATCGCATTTGCTGAGCATTTGCTCCGAGGGGGAAGACACAGATGAATCCAGTCGGGTAGTTAAGTATGCCATGAGCTTCAAAGACCTGGGAAGCAATCGAGTTCTTCCAAAGAGCGAATAGATAATTAATGATAATTGGACAAACGTAACAAATAAAAAATATAACTCTATACCCACTGCAGTGAGTGACAGAGAGCGCATTTTCTCGTCGACGAAAACGCGAAGTCAAGGACAGACTGACAGTCGGACATGAGCACAATATATAAGCGCCTTTTTCCATAAATGAGAAAATGTGCTAAAAACATTACTGATTGCTGTGCCAATGCACTTAACGTCGTTGTGAATATAACGGCATGAAATAAAAACTGCGTTACACGGAACGTTTAAGTATTTATCCCATAATTTCGTATAACTCGTTTATTGTTTCAGATTTCGTTTTATTCCTATAACTCTTTTGAAATTTTTAAAAACATACCGACAGGTTTGAGTCCGTCTCTTAAATTCTTAAGCATTCCATATTGGTGCATAGGCCGCAACTGTAACCCGATGGTCATCGATAGCGCAACGTGTATTTCGGTCTCCAGTTTGAAAATTATTAATGTTTTGTTGTAGCGGTGCCAATAGGAAAGGGGAAGAGAACAAGAGGTGGCATAGAGTAGTCAGAAAAAAGGAGAAATTGATAAAATAGTTGAAGGTGGAAAGCACATTATTGGGTTGGTTGTTAGTTTTAGGGGTTTGCTTGGGATTGGGGGGAGGGGAAAACCGACCTTCAGGGGGGCAAAATGATGTATTTCTTGGGGCGAGTTTCATAAGGCGAGCAGTGCGTGGTACGATAAACAAATTGAGAAAGGAATGATGAGTTGCGAGGATTTAGTTTCGTGTGGGCTAGTCGACTGATTATTTCCCTCAAGAAAATTTTTTATTATGCTTGTAAGGGAAATTCACCCTCTAGGATTTCAGTTACTTAAATTTATTTTTGTGTCGTAAGTTTTACGGCTGTTTGTAGGGTTGGCAACCGTGCTA
>NW_025939688.1:0-2334 GCF_000764305.2 Hyalella azteca | reverse complement strand
AGATCGCATCAGAGGCGGGAAATTGCGCGTGATCTTGAATTTATACGCTGCAGGGGTTTTCTGATGATGTAGGCTTGTTCACCGATTGGGGGTCAGCGAGGTGTTATAATTATTTACTGTGATAAACTTAATGCTTAATATGTAAGTGTTAATATTAATGTGAACATAAAAATTAATATGAGCATAAAGTTAGTTCTAGGTAGCGAGATAAGGTATATATAATTTTAGTTTTATGTAGCGAGATTCGCTACATAATGGTCAGTTGAAACCAAAGTAGAACTATTTGGTTAAAACCCAACTCGTCGTGTTTGGAGGGAAGTGAGTGTGGAGTTGCATTCAAAGAACACCATACCAACTGTGAAGCTTGGTGATGGCAACATCCTTCTTTGGGGCTGTTTCTCTGCAAAGAGACCAGCATGCAGGACGGCTGGTCCGTGTAGATCACGGGTCTCCAAACTTTTCAATGAGCGGGCCACATTATATATTTCTCATATACACGCGGGCCAATGGAATAAAATATAATCAGTGCCAGTAATTTTATTTACTCAAATATTAAAGTATAAACATAGAAATATTAAAACATATCTTTCTGGAAAAAAATCGGGGTAAACTAAATATATGTCGTCTTGATGCCTGTCGAATGATGCTGTCGTTTTGACTTCAAAAATTCATTAAAATCCGGTTCCAGATTGGATGAGCAGTTGTAAGAATTTATTTCGAGTTATCATCAGAAAATTTGCTCTATATTTATATTTCACATACTTCATTTTTGGAAATGTTTGTTTACACAAGTATGTTGAACCAAAAATGGAACCAAAACTACAAGCAAACTTTATCAAATTTTGAAAGTGATCTGGCTGTAGGCATTTATAAAACTCAATCAGATTTTCTTCTTTACAATTATTCTTCAGTCTGTCATCTGTCCGGAGATCAATAATTTCCATTTGAAACTGAGTTGGAAGATATTCAGCATTGCAGTCAAATGGATTATGAAAGAGTTGTGCTCCCTGAAACATAGGCAGTGAAGCCCCACTCGGCCTCCATTCTCACAATATACGTACAGTTATATTTATACACAACTGATTGGTTGTAATGCACAACACATATCTACCAGTATTAGTATCTGTACGTCACACTATCGAGAGAGAGGAAAACTGACTCGGGCTGAGCGCCACCAGTCAGCAGGCCCCAGCTTTGAATAATTATGCGATGCAATTNGGAGTTTTCAACAAGACTCTGCCCCATCACATGGCTCAAACATGACCCAACACTGGATTCAGGGTCACATCCCAACGTTCATTATCAAAAATAAATGGCCCTCAAGAAGCGCTGATTTGAATCCTCTCGACTTTTCTGTGTGGGCTACTTTAGAGAGTAGGGTCTGCAGAACACCTCATGATTCTTTGGATAGTTTGAAGTCTAAATTGACACGAGAATGGGACTTGATCCTTCAAGAAATGTTGCGTCTCCTGTGAAGCTTTCCCGCGTAGATTGAGGCCGTCATTGAAAATAAGGGTGGTCATATTGAATAAATATGCCTGAGAATTGTTTAGGTAATTCATGGCTACTAGCTCATCCAATAAAAAAAATGCACCTGTTTGTTTCATTGAGAAATAACAAAAAACACGCATTGCCATAAATATGGCGGACCCTGTATTTGAAGTCTACCTAAGATGTCAATTACAGGCCTGTCTCATCACATTAAGTTGTAGAACTTGCACAATTGGTGACTGACTAAATACTTATTTTCCCCACTGTACATAGGCATCGCTTTCTCATCTTTGAATTTGATAGCTTTATCTATTTTCATTCAATTCTTCCACACCTAACCATATTCTTCAACTCCCTTATTTCTTTTCTCTCTTGGTTTTCATCTCACTCTATTTATTATCACCACTCTTTCGTCTCTTGGCCAGACGACCTATGCCTGGACCTTGGCGCACCTATGCCTCGTACAGATCACATTTTCCTACCAATGCACACTTACGAACCTACTTAATCACCCGTATGTTCACTATATATGTTATGGGATTTGTGCACCACCAATTTTGTGCACCAATAAGCCCTGAATCGAACGTCTTAGATCTCTCCGGACCTACACCAATCAGCCGTGCACCACTCGGCTTTGTCCTCCTCCGGCCGACCGTGGTGCACCACCTGCCGTGACCACCACGGCACCACCAGGCCGCGCACAACCATGCATCGGATCGAATGTGACTTCCGGGCATCGTTAAATTAAGTAACTTTACGTTCACCGCATCTGAGGTTAGGTTTCAGATAGCATAGTTCTGTTCCAAAATTTATCGTCCTTCGACAAGTGGCCGTTCGACCGAG
>NW_025939687.1:0-11604 GCF_000764305.2 Hyalella azteca | reverse complement strand
AATAAGGAATTCATTCTACATGTGTAAGATTGGAAACACTGGTCTCTTTAGAAGTGTTGTCTTTAAAAATTAACTTTTAAACACATTTTTTTATAATTGGTTACTAGCATTGTTAGAAGAATAGGAAGTTATAGAATAGGAATAGGCATAGAATAGGATGATTTCAATAGAATAGGCATAGTCAGAATAGGAATATTTCATGTTTATTAAACTACAAGTAATGATCTTTATTCAATTATAGCCATGTTGAAATGTTTTTTTTTTTTGAGCCAACTTCTAGATAATTAATGTTTTGATCTACATCCTAGCATTGTTAGGGATTTCTTACATCCTAGATTTTTGTTGGATTTGGCAATACCTGCTATACCAAAGGGAGAATCAGCTAGAGGCCTAGAGCCTTGCTGAGGGCAAGGTCCACTGTGCAGAGAGTGGATGAATATTGCAAGATCTTTGGCGATGCTTCAGTAGCAAAATTTATGCCTTCAGAAGATCTTGCAGACACATTTAGATTGAAATTCTTTCATTTAATATATTTGTCAGTCTTCGGCCAACTATTTAAAAAAGTAAGGTTTCCGGTATGTTGGATTGTCCAGGATTGATCAGTCTGCAGTGAAGCTTGTCCGGAAATCATTTGCGATGAGTTCCCACCAAAAAAATGTAAACATCAAGTTTACAATTACGTAGTTGCGGTCACATTAGAGCAGGATGGAATTTTAATTTCGAAGGTTCATACATTATTTCGATCCACCAAGACCACTTTTTTGATCCAACATCGTTATTTGAGGCAAAAAATGAACTTCTTAAAGGCTTAAAACACGTACGCTAACTTGCTCAGTTTCTATAAAGTACCTAATCACTTGGAAGTAGCAAGTCTGCACCTTTCACTCAACAATTAAAATTAGACTTATAAAAAGTATTAGTTAGTTGAAAATTTGTCTCTTAAGTTGACCGCAATGAACTAAACTTCATTAAGTAATTATAATTACGCTGCAAAGCAGAGTTTCCATTGTAAGGGGGCGACGGTCCCGGTACGTTTAATATTGATATTAAAGAGGTTCACAGTATGGCCCTGGATACTACGGGCAGGGTAGGTTACTAAAACCACCCGGCGCAGCCAAGGAAGATATATTAGGAGATGCTAGCACCGCTGACAACACAGATACTGATATGCACTGCAGCACAGGATGAGATGGGGTTAGTAAGGTTAGGATGATACAAAAATATATGAAATAGTTTTGGCTAATGATGCACAGTTAAACCACAAATTGGCTAATCCTAGATTCAATTATTCAGCTATTTGAGCAGTCCAAAACGTATAACACAATAAACAGTACGCCTCCCTAAGACATAACCACTAAAGTGTTTAAGGTAAGTCAATACACTCAATGGGGTTTGTCGTCATGTGCAAGTAAAATAATTGATTTAAAACACCATTGGTACGAGACAACTGACCACACACCCTGATGCGGACAAGGAAATCAGCCTATCACTCACAGGCTAAAATTTGGGTGTTTACTTGGCTATTGGGTAAAACACGCACATACCGTGCCAGATAAAATGGATGCCTTAAAATCACTGTTGCTTTGTAAAACTAGCTTTCACTCCGTAGGTTGCGCACATGAATCCCCCTGTAATCAGCACACTGTCACAACTTGTTATTCACATGAGGAGTGGGCACTCCTAGGACTGGCAGGATGTATTCAACAGGTGGTCCAGTCAACTCATTTCCTGGGTGCTTCACTGAAGTTGCGAAGTCAGTCGCATCCAACTCATTCTATTCATGTAGGTACATAAACGGCCATCAAAGCTATTATTATCCACGGACGTAATGAGAGTTACTGTTACTGGATGAAAGGGTTCAAACTTCTCTTTTAAAGTTCAACTATAATATCCTAACGTGCACATTAAAGGCAGCAGATGCTCCCAAAAATATTCTCATGAAGTTATCATAATATCCATGTAAACGCACCAAGAAATGATAACCAGAATGATTTTCGAAAGTTAAACTAATCTGCTAAATGGTTAAACTCATGATAGTTAGGCTTTCTGGGCAGCAGCAGTCAACACTGTACAAAACTCTGCAGAGAAAACATACATGACTGCTTCTTTAGTAGGTTACTTATTTCTTTATAAGGTCACTTATTTCTATATTAGGTTGTCACCGGCCAGAGCTACTACAAGCAAATCTGAACGTTAGGCTTGTAATTCACTATCAGGATCGAATGCTCACCGCTCATAGGCCAAGACAATATGTGAATAAATTCCAGGCTACTGTGCTCATTCATCTGACCTACAATGCCGTTCAACTCTCCTAGTCATCGTCAGTTAAAGCCGGTTCAGTGGCCATGGTATAATCACGACAAAGCACACTTAAAATAGTTTATTCAATCACTTTGTTTAAAATCAGTAAAACATGGTAAAGGGAAGCACAAATTCCGACTAAAATGACTATTCTAAGAGACGTTCAAATTGGTTCAATTCCATTTACTATTGCACAGCATTAATGCACGTAGTTAAGGTTACCGTAATTCGCATAGGCGAACGAAAGCAGGTTAGACTAAATAGTCACGGCACAGCCACGACTCTAGCGCTAAAGCAAAGAATGCAGAGAGTTAACAGAGCTGAGCGGGTTCAGGTATGAACCTCACTGTAGGGCTGGCGGGACACGACTGACTACCTGACGCACAGACGCTCAGACCTGACCTAGTACTAGACAGTTCCAACTGCTATAGGTCTGACTCACATGTCACTGGCGCGACTTCGCCAGACGTAATAGAATAATTTCGTCACAAGAAAATGCACATTGAATAAATTAGTGAACGATGTTCCTCGTTCACAAGGTTACTTATTTTCCCACAAGACATGTTCTTCATTCAAAACTGAACATTTTATTTGAGCCACATTATTAGCAGCAACTGATAGGATCTCTAGTCACCTGTCAGCAGGGTCAGGGATGAGGTCACCTGTCAGGGATGAGGAGGTCACCTGTCAGGGATGAGGTAAACATAAGGGCTTGATACCGTCTAGAGCACACAAAACATAAGGGCTTGGTACCGTCTAGATCACACAAAACATAAGGGCTTGATACCGTCTAGATCACACAAAACATAAGGGCTTGATACTGTCTAGATCACACAAAACATA
Organism: Hyalella azteca; assembly: GCF_000764305.2. Lineage (NCBI taxonomy): Eukaryota > Metazoa > Arthropoda > Malacostraca > Amphipoda > Hyalellidae > Hyalella > Hyalella azteca. Next base: position 8,460 of record NW_025939687.1, on the reverse strand, counting down.
AGGGCTTGATACTGTCTAGATCACACAAAACATCAGGGCTTGATACCGTCTAGAGCACACAAAACATAAGGCACATAAGAGCACACATCTTATAATGCCACTAAGCCATATTTATTGGAGAACAAACTTACAAATCAACAGGGTTACCATCTTGGTCACGGCAGGCATGCCAGTCACTCGTGCGGGCACGCTGCTCTGCAAGGGAGAAGGTGTAGAGGCTCAGCGCCCCCAGCAGCAGCGCTAGTACGGTCACCATCACGTAGCAGGAGTCCATAGTATCTAACAGCCACACTCAATTAATACTTTTGATTACTAAAAACAATACAATATATAATCAGATCAAGGAACCAAAATACATTACTTATGAAAATTAATTGCATCCTTTTTACTATGATCTATTTACTTTTACTATGATTTATTTACTATGATTTATTTATTTACTATGATCTATGATTTTTACTATGATCTACTATTTGGGTGTAAGCAACACAATGCTTATATGCAAGTTAGCAAAACCCATTAAGTAAAATGTAAGAAATTCTACATCAACATTTTTTTGGTACGTATTCTGTGATAATTTTAATTGCTTCATTCAGCTTTCTGCTCATGCTGTATTTAGGTTGTCATATTCAGTTCCATATTTCAAACCGGCAGTACATTGAGTTAAGGTTCATTCCTTCATTAAGTAGCATTCATACAATTCTTGTCCCACAGTCCTAAATTCATTCAGTCATTAAGAAGCCTCTGCACAAGTTGCATTGACCACTTAAATGACTTCTCATCAGATGAAGACAGAGGGGACAATATGACTGAGGGGTGAGGCAGAGGAATGAGGGGACAGTGGAGTGGATTCTATATATATAGCTGTATAGTTAACAAAACTTGGTTTTCAATAAAAAACTGTTTCACATAGGCAACTAAGATGAGATGTGCATAAAAGAAGGGTTAAATTACCAAGTTTGTTTCATAAACTTTGAAAGTTCTATTGGACTATTTTCATTTCTTCTTAGGAAGACTTTTTATAAAAGACTCAAGTGGACAAGTTTGCTATAGGAGTTTTCAGCCTTCTTTGCCTAAACATAGCTGCACTTTCCAACTCTGTTCTAAGCCAACCATGTTGGGAGTACCTCAACAACTGCTGGAGTGAGCAGCACTGAACTAACCAGTGATGCTCAATGACAGGAGCTTTTAGGTAGACGTCTATCTCTGCCCACATTTATTTATATTGAAAATTAGAAAGAGATATGGGAGAAATCATGAACAGGTATGTTGAAAGTAGTTTCAAGAGTCAGTCTACATGTATGTTTTGTATGGTCTGGATGAGAACCCTGAATGTTTCCTTAGCTGAATGTTTCCTTGGCTGTACCAAGTGAATGTTTCCTTAGCTCACTTGGTAATATACTGTAATCAGAAATATTTGAGGTGCCTGTATTTGGCATGGGCATGTAAGCTCAGAAAAGAGTTCCATTATTTGGAGACTGAATTTTCTGAGAGTCTCTGAGGAGTTTCATGTAGTTTGAGCGGCCACCAAAATGTTCCCCACACTTATACGGTTTGAGCAACTTGAGGGACTGCAGAGGTTAATTTTAAAAAATTCCAGTAATAACAAAATTTTGCTTTTTAATGCATTCTATTTGAACATATTGTTCTTTTCTTTAAACCACACACAGAGCCCAAGTAATAATGAAAAAACTTTATTCTCACATATTTGATCTCTTGTACAGGAATGCATCTCAACAAACCCCAATTATTTTTTTGGCTTAAATGTTTTTTTTTTTTCAATTGATTTTTCCTCTGCACACAACCAATTGCCTTAATTTGTTGATTTTTAAAATATTACTCATCAAATTTTTTTACACATAAAAAAACTAATTGAGATCCTTCATCTGAGATATTTAAACCCATTTGTCAATTACAAAGATTTTAATTTCCTGCATGCTTACAATCATTTTTGACATTTAACATATCACTCAAAAGGTTTCAAGAAGAGTAGAGTGAAGTGAGTGCTGGATTGTAGCTAAATGTTTTGCCTATAAATATAATTCTGAATAAGAACAAAACCACTAGACCTTACAGTTGCTCCAGCAAAGCCTCTCAAATTTGGCAACTTTTAAAACTTCTTGGAAATTTTTTGAGGCTCTCTGGGGCATTGGAGCAATTTCCTGTGCTGAGGAAATTGCTAAGGTAGAGCAATTGCTAAGGATGATAAGGTGCCTTATCCATCAGGCGCCCTATCCACCATCATTCTCAAATGTATTGGTGTTGGATACACAAAACCCCAGGAAATAATTTCATTTGATATAACTGATCTAAACATCATTGTAGATAAATTATTGAAAATTTTATGGAAGACATTTATTCTAAATTTTCAAATACAAGTTGCACAAAAAAATTCATTTGTGACAAAAATGCAGGCCTTGGTCCAATTAGCTTACAAATAATAATTTGAAGCACTAGGCCAAGTTTTTGGTGAGTTAAAGGCAAAAGGTCAGTTTAAAATAGACGACTATTGTAGGCATACTCCAAATAGTTTGCTGTATGTTTTTTGAATAGTCACAAGAATCATCAAGACACTTGTAAAATTTCAGCTTGATAGGCAAAATTGTTTAGCCAAAGTGACATTTTGGAAAAAAGCAATGCATTCCTGGGTAAACATTTCTGGTCATAACCGAGGGATCTAGTACAGTCAAATGAGGTAATAAAGGACGCTTTTTTCATTTTTTGTTGATAACTTTTTACCATGAAACATTCCACAAATGAATATGGGCTCATTTAAAGGGTCTTTGTATGGCTAAAAAATTCCATATGCTATTTGCAAGGTGCCAGACGCAAAAGAGAAAAGCATCCTGAATTACCTCTGGGAATTGGATAATTCGGGACACTTGAAATTAAACTCAATTTTAGAACGTTTGAAGCATGCAGAGTGTACTCATCCATTACTAACTGTACTCTGAAGTCCTCCTCTTCCTTTGTAGATGGTGTAGATGTAGAATAAATGACATTTTATGTGATTTGTACGTGTTTTCCTTCATTGATAACACTGTATCTATTTTCAATAACAAAAACTATTTTTTTTCAATTCTATACCTAATACTTCTATTAAAAACCCCTTCCCCCAAAAAATTTCTATGCCATTGCCAAAGACCTGTCCACTGCAAGCTTCATATCAGCAGCTGTACTATAGCATTTTTTCCATAATCTTACAGAGCTGGGCTTGTAATTTTGCCCAATTTTAATTGGGTCAAGTGAATGAATTCACTACCGTCAACTGGGGCTACTCGGGACAATTTCGAATGTTTTTCATTCATAACTTCGTACCATGAAACATTTCATAAACAAGTTTAGGCTCATTTCAAAGCTCTTTGCAAGGGCTATCACATGGCTTCTCCAAAAAAATTCCAGATGCTATTCGTAAGGTGCCAGATGCAAAAAAATTGTCCTGAGTAGCCCCATTGAACGGGGCTACTCGGGACACTTGGAATAAAACTTAATTTTAAAACATTTGAAGCATGCAGAGTGTACTCATCCATTACTAACAGTACTCTGAAGTCCTCCTCTTTCATTGTAGATGATGTAGAGGTAGAATAAATGTCATTTTCTGTAATTTTTACTTGTTTTTCTTTTATTGAAATATTACCATATACATTAATTACCGTATTATTGATGCAATATTCCGTATCCATGAACATGCCATTGAACATTTACAAAACCTTTTCCACTGCAAGCTTCATATCAGCAGCCCTATAGCATTTTTTCTCTATCTGTAAGCTTACAGGATGGCTTGTAATTTTACACCATTTTAATTGGGTTAAGTGAATTTACTATAAAAAAAGATCGTGAAAAACATACCTGAAACAGAAAGGAATGTTTTAGTGACAACCATGATATGTTTTGAAAAAATAAATCATAGTTTAGGTCAATTACTTTTCATTCTATGATGCCTGGTGCACAATTCTATATATGAAATTCTATGCAGAATTTTGTGGTGACTGATGATGCACTAATTTTTCAATACTGTAAGTGAATTTTTTTTGCTGAGCAAGGTAAATGTAATCAATATTCTTTGTTTTTAATCAATTTTTTTCTTAACTGGAGCCTTTGCTAACTGAGGTTCTACTGTAAATGCGATTTTGGGGGTGTCCCGAATAGCCCCGGAGGGGTGTCCCAAGTAGCCCCGCCATGCAAAAATGGCAGACATTTTTTTGGGATTGAGGTATGTAAATACCGCAAATAAAGTTTTCATGCTGACACTTGTCTGCCATTTTTTTCTAAGCGAAATTTTTTAATACAGCAAATATTTTTTTAACTACAGACCTTAGCAGGAGGAACTTTTCAAAATATCATTTTTCAACATTTTTTTCAGGAATTTTTCAAAGCTAGTAAATGTAGTATTTTTTAACTTTTTTTTATACTACCGGTACATAGATAGTAAAAATGTTGATGTTTATGCCACTATATTTAGTTTTGCAATATTCCAATTAGTTTTGCTACTAAAACAGTTTTACGCCGTGTCAGAGGATTGTACCGAGTTACCCCGCCCGTCCTGAGTAGCCCCAGTTGACGGTATAACAAAAAAGATGATACAAAACATGCCTGAATTTGAAAACAATATTTTAGTGACAACCACCATTTTTTTTGGATAAATTAATCATAGTTTAGGTTAATTACTTTCATTCTATGTTGCCTGGTGCACAATTCTATCGATGACATTCTATGCACAATTTTGTGATGACCTATGATGCATTAATTTTAATGTTAAGTGTTAAATTTACTAAAAATTCTTTATTATTAATTTTAATGTTAAGTGTTAAATTTACTGAAAATTTTTTATTGTTAAGTGATTTTTTGTTAACCCGAGTCTTTGCTAACCAAGGTTTAAATGTAAATGCATTTTCAAGGGTGTCCTGTATTATTCCAGGGGGGGAGGAAGGAGGGTGGCCCTTGATACCCGTCTTGCTAAAATGGCTGTCCTTTTGTTCCGGATTGAGGTACACAAATTCCACCAATTAAGTTTAAAGCCAACAACTGACTGCAAGTATTTTTTGAGAAAAGTTTTTAAAGCCGCAGATACTTTTTTAATAAAGATCTTAGCAGAAGTACTTTTCCAAAATATATTTTAATATTTGTTGTGGGATTTTTTAGAGCTAGTAAATGTTTGATTTCTTAACCTACTTTATGCAACATGAATAGGAAATTTTTTGAAGTTTATGTCACAATTTTTAGCTTTGCAAATTTCAATTACGGTAGTTTTGCTGCTATAACATTCTTACTCCATGACAGGACTGTCTTGATTTACCCTGCCCATCCTTTTTTACCCCATTTGATGGCATACAGTTAAATTGGAGATGCAAACCCAAAAACCTCTCTTTTGGGTTTAGCTAATTAATAACCCAAACCAAAGATTGCTGTCTCACTTGAGGCCAAGACAAGACCCAGGATTATTTTTTCATATTTTTTGCTCTTGTTAAATTGCCTTTAGCCAATTTAATGATCTGGCACATTAAATCAGTAATATCCAAGTCTTTGCCAGTGACTCTCTGGGTTCCATTCTGAAAAGTTAGACAAAAGCTACCCCAGGATGCAGAGCTGGTAAATTTATCACCAATTTTTGCATTTGTTGACCAAAAACATTGCCAACACTACCTACTAATAAAAGCACTACAATGAGTTCATTATTGTTCAGAAAGAAGAAACAACAATAACGATCATTGTGATCTGACCTAAATACTATATGCCACACTCAGGATAATGTAGGTTTTTGGGAAATTTTTCCTGTGCATGAATCTTTTGGAGCCATAGGTTGGTGCAGTTTGTGCAAAATAATTTAAATATTTTCTCTTTGCACAGGTGTTCATGCAATCCTGGCCATTGATTATGCATGGCGCAAGAGCAGTTTGTCGAGGAACAGACAAAACACTCAGTATGCCTTTAATTATCCTTCAATAATACCGTCAACCGGGGCTACTTGGGATGGGCAGAGTAACTCGGGACAGTCCTCCGACACGGCATAAAACTGTTTTAGTAACAGACAAAACACTCAGTATGCCTTTAATTATCCTTCAATAATACCGTCAACCGGGGCTACTCGGGATGGGCAGGGTAACTTGGGACAGTCCTCCGACACGGCATAAAACTGTTTTAGTAACAGACAAAACACTCAGTTTACGTTTGAAAGAAGGAATGATAGATGGTTGCAAAAAAATCTATTTATGTATTAAGTTCAACCAGTAAAGTAGGTTCCATGTACTGCCTCTTAACATCAACGCAACAATTATTGTACGCAGGAGCAGCAAGGAGGCGTCACAAGCAGCTTGTGGCGCGACAAGTTCAGGGATGATATAACAATGCAGCTAGTTTGTTTATATGCTATATTATATTTTAATATATTTGTTATTTTCTCTGTATTTATGTATACTAATATACATAGGTACATGTATAAATATACCATTCTACATGTATATTAGAGGGCATCATAAGGACTGCCCGAGGAGAAATTCACAACGAGGGCAGGACAGCTAGGAAGGCCTAAGTGTACCTAGGTGAGCAGCCTGCCTAGGTGAGCAGCCTGCCTAGGTGAGCAGCCTGCCTAGGTAAGCAGCCTGCCTAGGTAAGCAGCCTGCCTAGGTAAGCAGCCTGCCTAGGTAAGCAGCCTGCCTAGGTAAGCAGCCTGCCTAGGTAAGCAGCCTGCCTAGGTAAGCAGCCTGCCTAGGTAAGCAGCCTGCCTAGGTAAGCAGCCTGCCTAGGTAAGCAGCCTGCCTAGGTAAGCAGCCTGCCTAGGTAAGCAGCCTGCCTAGGTAAGCAGCCTGCCTAGGTAAGCAGCCTGCCTAGGTAAGCAGCCTGCCTAGGTAAGCAGCCTGCCTAGGTAAGCAGCCTGCCTAGGTAAGCAGCCTGCCTAGGTAAGCAGCCTGCCTAGGTAAGCAGCCTGCCTAGGTAAGCAGCCTGCCTAGGTAAGCAGCCTGCCTAGGTAAGCAGCCTGCCTAGGTAAGCAGCCTGCCTAGGTAAGCAGCCTGCCTAGGTAAGCAGCCTGCCTAGGTAAGCAGCCTGCCTAGGTAAGCAGCCTGCCTAGGTAAGCAGCCTGCCTAGGTAAGCAGCCTGCCTAGGTAAGCAGCCTGCCTAGGTAAGCAGCCTGCCTAGGTAAGCAGCCTGCNCAGGCTGCTGGTACAGGCTGGAGAGTGTGGTGCCGGCCATGCTCTTATTCACCTCATCATCTCCAGGCTGCTGGTACAGGCTGGAGAGTGTGGTGCCCGCCATGCTCTTATTCACCTCATCATCTCCTGGCTGCTGGTACAGGCTGGAGAGTGTGGTGCCGGCCATGGAGTTCACATTTCCAATGCTGCGGTTGCTAAGCAGCCAGTCGCTGTTGCTGCGATGCCGCGGTGTGGACTGCTGGCTGCTGTAATAAACAAATTAATTACTTGCTTAGTATTAGAGCTTAATACTTATTCCTAGAGTATTAGCTTACTATTGTATGTGAGATAACTGCTGACTGTTGGCACACATTGATTTCCAACTCATTCTATTCATGTAGGTACATAAACTGCCATCAAAGCTATTCTTATCCACGGACGTAATGGGAGTTACTCTTACTGGATGAAAGGGTTCAAACTTCTCGGTTAAAGTCCCACTATAATATCCTAATGTGCACATAAAAGGCACCAGATGCTCCCAAAATTATTCTAATGAAGTTATCATAACGTGAATGTAAACGCACCAAGAAATAATAACCAGAATGATTTTTGAAAGTTAAACTAATCTGCTAAATGGCGCAAGGGAGAACCTCTCAACAAACTCTTGGCTAGAGTAACTCATGATACTTAGGCTTTCTGGGCAGCAGCAGTCAATGCTGTACAAAACTCTGCAGAGAAAACGTACAAGACTGCTTCTTTGATAGGTCACTCATTTCTTTAATACGTCACTCATTTCTTTATTTGGTCACTTATGTCTATATTAGGTTACTTATTTTTCCACAAAACATGTTCTTCATTCAAAACTGAACATTTTATTTGAGCCACATTATTAGCAGCAACTGATAGGATATCTAGTCACCCGTCTACAGGGTAAGGGATGAGGAGGTCACCTGTCAGGGATGAGGTACATGTAAGCCAGGCCCTGCTGCAGGAGGCTGTCCTCAGAGCTTGGGTCCTCCGGCAGCTTGTACAGCATGAACCTGATGATGAATGGCAAGCATTTGTTATCATTATCATTGCTAAGGTAGAGCATGAACCTGATGATGCATGGCAACCATTATTATCATTATCATTGCTAAGGTAGACCACAAAGCAAAAAGCAGTCAGCTAACACAAGCCAATCCTTTTAGCAAAGAACATGTCATTAGCTAGCGAGTAGCCATATTCCTGTCAACTATATATTTGTAGGAGTACCACCCAACATATATTGAACAAGAACATATGAGGATACCATCTAGAACACACAAAACATAAGGGCTTGATACCGTCTAGA
>NW_025939686.1:10435-12160 GCF_000764305.2 Hyalella azteca | reverse complement strand
TTTTTTCCCGGAATTTTCTCGTCTCGTTTCGTCTGTCCCGGTTCATTTCGAGAAAATTATTTCGAGACGCAGGAGTTTAGCCGGAATGCCATTTCATTAGAATTTGAAAGCTTTATTGAAAATAATATAAGTTTCACATCGTTATTAACGAGACACTGTTATTACATGATTTATAGTTACAGTTTTTCATTGCACCGGAACTAATTCTCACATAATGTTTAGAAAGTGGCAGTGTGAATCGTGATGATTTATTGCAGTATGAGAGTTGCCTTGCCATCGATGTGGTGCAGTGATAGTCGTGACTTTAATGACCATGCAATGACTAAAGTAAACTGCTAATTTTTGCACAGGAGGAGTTTATGGACCGCGCGTACCTCGAGGCTGCAGTAATATTCAAAGACAACACGAATGCGCAGTTTAACATGGAAGTTTCCATATTCATACCAAAAGGCAGAAGTAAGTATCACGGTAGCTCATATATCAAAATGTACAGTTGTGATATCAGAATGAAACACTGTAATGATTGATTGAATTACAGGACATAAATAAACGCTAGTATAGGAACAGAATGTAGCTGGCACCAAGAGGTCATACGACAGAAACAGAAGGAATTCTGTCGTCGCTACGAAGGGTATGGGACTTTATGCCGCTGCAAAGACCCTCTGGATCCTCTTCGACTGAGACGCTCATCGGTGCTTACCGTATCGTCATATGTGTCTAATATGTATATAATGTATAAAGTTTTCTGAACATGTGTGCACAATTGGACTTCTTGCTCTTTATAAGTAATTTTGTGTTTATTGCAACCTGGAATTCAGTACTTATAACAACCTCCGATGTTTCATGTGGACATTCTACTCTTCATTCTAATCTCAACCTAGCTGTAACAATGTCTTATGATGTAGCTAACGATGACTCTTACACAATCAGGACCGCATCCACATGTCTGAGCTTATCCCCATAGCCATGCTCACCGCCAACAAGTGTTACTTCTTTTACCGGCAAGTGATATCGCATGACCACCAAGAATATTCTATGGTACTGTCATAAGAGTTTCAAATATAATGAAAAGTTATGGTCAGTGACCTCCGATAATTAAGTTTATGATCTGTTGAACAGGCAGCTGATAAGTCTTCTTCAGACTAAGGGGGCTGCACAAACAGACATTCTGGTTCTCACAGACGGTCATCAAGAAGAAACTTCACAGCTTGCTGCCCTTTTCGGGTCCGTCTCTTTAGTATCCTCCATTCAGGCATATAGAACTTTTGATTTATCTATTCAGATGGATTTTTTACCTTCAATTTAGAATTGCCTTGAATTTTGCCTTTAATTTGGTAATTCAGCTAATGCCTTAAATTTTTTCGTTTTACCCAACATTTGTGAATGGATATTTGTCTCAGTGAGTGGTGATATTGATAATAGATTACGCCACAAAGTGCCCATGGGCCCAGTCAGAAATCGCCGCAGTCTGGAAGCCAGCCGCGGGTGAACTTGCCTGCGCCAACGCTCGCCCCAGCGCAACGCCAGGGTGGTCAACAGCGCAGAAATGTCCACAGCAGCGCAATATTGTGGCAGCGCTTCTCTGCCTGGGAAGGGCCTGCTGCCGCAGTCAGTCTGTCCTACCGCGAGCGACCAGGCCGGCAGGTACTGCCAGCTTCCGCGCTATCGCGAAGGTGGTTGCCGCGATTGGCGGGACCGTTGCGCAAAATTCCCGCAGGCCAGAGG
>NW_025939686.1:0-10401 GCF_000764305.2 Hyalella azteca | reverse complement strand
TAAGAGACAGGTCTAATTGATCTGAAATTTTGCACACTTGTGTGAAGTCAGAGGCAATGCATGAATCAATTAACAGAATAAATAATTTTGAAAAATATATATATATTAAAAAATTTATATATTAAAAAAATGAAAAATTAATTTTTTTAATTCGAATATTAATTGAGAAATTCATTGTACATCTGTAAGATTGAAAACACTGGATTCTTTGGAAGTGTTGTCTTTGAAAAGTAATTTTTAAACGTATATTATTTGTTTGTTTGTCTGTCTGACTGCTACAAATCTTATAATCGAAATTTAACACACTTCTACTCATCCTATCGATCTGAAATTTTGTACACTTGCGTAAAGTTGGAGACAATGCATGAATCAAATGTCAAAATAAATAATTAAAAAAATTTTTTTTAGTATATAAAAAGTGACAAAATTAATTTTGTCAGCTACAAATCATATAATTGATATTTGACACACTTTTACCTGTCCAATTGATCTGAAATTTTGCACACTTGTGTGAAGTTGGAGGCAATGCATGAATCAATTTACAGAATCAATAATTCTGAAAAAAATGATATACTAAGAAAAATGAAAAATTAATTTTTTTAATATTCGAAAATAAAATTAGAAATTCATTGTACATCTGTAATATTGGAAACATTGGATTCTTTAGAAGTGTTGTCTTTAAAAAGTAATTTTTAAACGTATATTATTACGATTATATTTAAAATGCGATCGATGCCGTCGTGTTGCATCATCACTAATGAATGGCTAATTTCAGACAACCGCTATTTGCGTCCACTCGATCCGACCTCTGAGGTTCATTCGCGAGGTGAGTAGCATAGTTAAGTCTGAAAATAGATCATTCGTACAAGTTGCTTATTCCCAAACGAATTAAGTATCAACTGGAAACTAGGCCACAAGAGTCCAACTACTCTTCAGCAACCTGTTTCGAGTCAGGTTGTTCGTTGCATTATAGGGATTGAGTGATGCATTCGTGACGCAGTATTTTGAAGTTATGGGTAGACAATTGAACGTAATTACAGGATGCTGAAATAAAAAACATTTCGATTATAGAAAGTATATTTGAGCACGTGCAAAATTGAAACGTGGCAGCTGTGTACTTACCAGTTGATGTTGACTCATTCGAACTTGAATAGTGCGGATCGATTCTTCTATCATATATATGATTTTTTGCAATTTCAAAACAAATAGTATCAAAATTCCCATTAAGCGAGCAAAGGAAATTCACAAAGAGAGTTTACTCGCAAAATATATTCCGTTAATGGTATTTACCGCTAAAAATATTTACCGTTAATAACCACGAAAACAGCTTACTGTTCACTTTCTTGCCTGTGTAATTTGCAACTCCTCTACCCTCCTCGTTTATGCGAGTCCTCTATTCCTTTTGAAACCAAATTTTGATCAACCATATTCTTATTAATATTTACTGAGAAATAAGTAAAGTAAATGATATAAGTGAATCTAGTACCTGGTTTGAATTCGGATCTTAACTTTGTGCCAGTCAAAGCAACACTTTCGATCGGTTTGTGGCCCATTATGGTCAGTGCCACGCCCATTTATTTTGAAGAAACCATTGCATTATGATGCATTTCAGCGATGTTTTATTAAGATTTACCTTGATCTTTTATTTTTTAGTATGGTTGTTTTTACTTCGTTAATCTCTGATTTTCCCCGTTGAAATGAAGAGTTTGCACTTTATTTCATTTAACATCTTCCCACAATTACATCTTCATTACGCTTTTCCGAGAGCTTGCTAGCCCAAAAGAATAAATAAATAGATGCGCAAGAAAACATCACCAATATTGCCTTAATTACCATGAACTAAATAAAAATTAAGTTTATGATCGAAAAATGTTGTCAATCATGTGAAATAGATTAAATAAAAAGAGAAAATTAACTGAATTTAGAAAACTTCAGGTACAAAATGTGAGTAGCTTCAATTTGCGAAGAAGACACTGTTTCGTGATAATACTTATTTAACGGTGCCTGAATAATTACAAAAATAATAAAAGGAACAAGTTTCGACATGTAAATAATGACAATTTTACTCGAACTAATATACTAAAGAAATATTTATTAGCAAATACTAACCATATTACTGGAGCTTGGGCATAAACAACAATCTCTGCAGGCAGACTAATCACTTTCGGGAGCGCAGCCGTGCACCACCAATTTTGTACACCAATAAGCCCTGAATAGAATATACGCGCGCCCCACGATCGCCCCAAGCTCGACGAGTAATTTCACAAGATTCCATTTCGGCGCTTATTTCGCTACGGCAACCGGAACCTAAAGCGGACATAGAGCTTCTAATTTACCCTGTCATAAGAATTTGGGGCGTCCGTGTGCCAGCAGCTGACAGGTCTTCGAATTTCGATAGGGTTAGAACTCATATTATGAACTCCGTCTTCTTTGACCAAGCGCGGGGTTTGCCAAATTTTCGTAAACGAACGCACTGTGTTTTTAAAACGTGCATTCAACCATTTCATTTTCCGTAATATATTTGTTTGTGTGTATTTAATAAATATTAATGGCGTAAACAGCCTATCAGGCATAGATGCGTTAATTCATTGATTTTAGTTCTAAATTAGCGGCGGAACATTGCGTAACTCAACTTTTTTTAACGAAATCTGGACTTCATTTTTGCTTGAAAAATTTCAGTCGCTGACATAAATTATGGTCAATACTCCAGAATTAATTTAATTTCAAGGAAGAAAAATGTCCGCCAGTCATTTCTAAATTCAAAGCGCGTTTATCCTCACATTTTTTATCGGCTTTTTAGCAATTATCCGAGACTGTTTCCCGATGATTAGGAAGGCTATTAAGGAAAATGGTCTTAAATTCGTCGGAAGGTCCTAAATTTCTCCTCAATGGGCCTAATTTAATATACATGATTTATTTTTTACTACCAATCTCAGCTAGAATTGCCAGAAAATCTGAAATTTCATTTGACAAGATCAAGAAATTCGAAATTTACGGCTTAGTGTTTCTTGAAAAATTTGTGTATGCAATGTTTGAAAAATTGGAAAGGTCAAATTGCTATACTTTCGAAATTTTGCATATACTTACAGTGATTTGGAAAAATTCAATTATTGTAAAATATTTATGCTCCTTAGTAACCATCTTATTATTTATTAGTTTCAATACCTACAAATAACTTCTATAGTACGGCTGAAAGAATTCAAACTGATATTACATACATGACACATAAAAGTACAAGTTAGCTTTGCAAAACCTTCGTGTATTATGTGCTAAATTACAAATTCAAATAAAATATAATTTATTAATACAATGTTTGAGTTCGCCTCTATCTATACTGCTTTTTCTTTCAGTAGTGAAAGAAAAAAATCAGCTTAAATTTTGAACAAAAATTTTAAATTTTTTTTTCAGCTTTTCAGCTTAAAATTTGAAAATTTGAGTGCTCGTTTGATTTCTGCCTCAGTGTAATAGCGTCGTATATGAATTTTTATCCGAACAGAAAATATCATCGGAATTCCCCTTTCGAAATGTTGTGGGGTGGTTAGCTTCTGTAAGACGCCTTTAGCTCACCCAGCGCGTAAATTAGCGGTTATATATGTCCGCTTTACGCTCTGCTTGTACTTTGTACGAGCGAAATACGCATCAGCTTAGAATACGGTCACAGTCCGAGTGAGCTTGGGGCGTTCGTAGGGCGCGCGTATTTGGCACAGCATTGTGCGTTATGTGCCAAATACGCGTTAAACGTATGTGCGTTAAATTCTGAAATGGGCGTTAAAACATGCGTTAAAGCAGGAGAGTTGCGAGCTAATTGTATCCGGAACAATCAGTAGCCCGTCTAATGATTGCTTCTAGGGGAACCCAGTTGTTGATCACAAATTTAGGTCATAATATCTGTATATTTAGGTCACAATATAGCTCTAGAGCAGTGGTTCCCAAACTTTTTCAGGCTGGCGCCCCCTTTGGCTCCCTAGTGAATTTCTAGCGCCCCCCACAGACATACCCCTTTTTCTTGAAATTTTGTACCCTGCAACTTTAAAAGATAAAGGTTAAACACAAATGTGTACTTCACAAATAGAACCCCATTTAGTGAACCAATATGTTTTTCAGCTGTTTTAACTGTTTCAAGACTAGAAACCTAGAACGTCGCGGGCGAATTTACGGCCGGACTCGTGGCCGGTCGCACGACCAATCTCAAAATTCAATTGTCAAGTAATATCTCTCAAACTAATGAAGGCAGCTCTATGAAGCTTGGAACAGATATTAATCAGAACCTAACGGTGATGTTTAGCTCGTACATTTTTTTTAAATTTCACCTTCATTCCTGAGTTACGCGGATATTGCGAAATTGGCCGAAATTCGCAGTGATCAAAGAATTTCTTCCAAAATATTGAACAGATTTGAACGAAATTTTGAATACACATTCCTAACTACCAAACTGTGATTTTTTTAGCTTATAAATTTTTTTAGATTTTACCTTCGTTTGCGATTTTTTTTTCATTTCAGCGTCATTCTTGATTTCATACTTCCTTAAATCCGGCCCGTATCGCCGGGTAATTTGTCACTTAAATTCGCGGCGATCTAGAAATTTCTTTAAGGGGAGCGTCTATCCCAAAAATTATCTCGGCTATTTACATAAATCTTTCCACTGCCCCCAGGGGGGTGATATCGCCCACTTTGGGAACCACTGCTCTAGAGCTCCGAAGCCGCAGATTACGCTAGAAACACGCATGTCATACCAGTTCCGAAAGTAAGTAGCCACAAAGTCGTATATTCGCAGACACAATTCTACTCGTTAAAGTTTTTATGGATTTGCGACTATACCGCATATGGTCAAATCCATGAAGACTACTTACTGACTTGAGCAATGTATGCGGACTTGCGGCTCAACTTTAGCATGTAGAATGCTTAAACGCCCGAAGGAATATGAAAGTGATGGTGTTATCGGACAATGCCGGCCACTATAGCATGCATCTCGCTTTATGAGGTAGAAGAGTAAAATTCAAGTCAATCCCCAGACGTGAATGAATGCAGACCATCTGAATGCATGTGAATAATTATAAAATAATCGAACCTGTAATTTTCAGTGTCCAGATGCATCCATATAAGTAAGAACAATACATTACGAATTAATTTCTAAATGGTCTACCAAACAAATAAGATTATTTTATTCCCTTGAAGATTTGAGCTCTTCAACGAAATAACTAACAGTAAAATCATTCAGTCTTCCATCTACAAAAAAAAAAAACTTTTAAGTTGGGCCTTGAGAAGAGAAACCAAATATAATCACATTATTATTGGTGAGCGAGATATTTACATATTATTTTTATAAAAATGGCTATAATTATCCAAATCACTTTTAAAAAAATTATACCTACGAAGGATATGCATTCATGGACGATGTGCCTGGAGTTTCTTCAGCAAGATATTCTGCCACAATTGAGACTCCTTGACAATATTTTAGAAAACTACGCAGCTGTGCTTCCCATACTGATTAATCTGAACCAATATAGGCGAGTCGTGTTTCTGACCCAAAATGTTATTAAACGAAACGATGTTGTCAAAAAAGTGAGTGTTATAAATGAGAGGTCATCAAGAGATTCACGGATCCGTTATTCCGATCAATGATGGTTGAATCATAGACAGGAGCGCGGAAATTTTCATACGTGTAGGACAGATAGCGAGTTGAATTTCTGGGATAGTTGTTTTTGCAAGTCGCAGCACTACGTGTTTGTTCTCACTAAACTCTATCTCATTTCGAAATCGCTTTAGAATACGTATGGAAGAAGCGCCTATCTGTGAAGACGACTCTCTCGCAGATATTAACGTAATTCCACACTCGATTCTGATGGCCGAGCTGAAATTTGGCTCTGGAATTCGACTTAACTGTTGTCTTTTACATCGTTGCGTGATTGTGATACGTTATCCAATCAAGATCCGCTGCATGCTAAATTGATTTCTTTATTCTTCAATATTGACGGAAACACACGTCACACTTACAGACATGGCGTGCTAAAAAAGTTTGATTTTAGTCCAGGTGAAGATTTCTATCGCTTTCTAGCTGGTGCTGATGAAACCACTGCGAAATTATCGCTGAAAACGAACTCAGAAGTCTTTAATCATACTTTTTCCGACAGTGTACAATGTCCAAGTACCATGCACCATTATTTGGTACCCAGCAAATCTGGGTACCAAATCTGGTACTATCTGAGTATCTGGTAATGAGCAAATGGAACTAACGAAAACTATGCGCATGGCCCGGGGTCAAAGATGACATTGAAATACAGTTAATTGTGGCTTATTTTATTTCGTTTATATCATTAAGTAAATCATTGGTAGGCCGGTATAGCCTGAATGGGCCGGGAGAATGCGTATGGTCTGATAAGAACCCAACCACCTCATGACGTGATCGCCCCGCGGCCAATGAACCCATGCCGTCCCGTTCAGTGCTGCAAATACAGTTAAGAGATATCTGTTAGACTAGGAAGGTAAGTTATAATTGATAGGGATATAATTCTAGCATAAATTTATTCAAGTTTTCATTGTATCTATTACTAGATTGGAATCTATTTATATCCATTTATAAATCTATTTGCGATCAATATATCTGTTTATCAATTATCAATTCAAATTATAGCTTTGGGCACAGTCCGTCTATTTCTTATAATACACTGCATGCCAGCAAGCAGTTAAAACTAAATGATATTCAAAAAATTCACACTATAGAAATAGAGGACTGTTTAATATGTAGAGCACCTTTACTTTAGTAGGTCAAGGGGAAGAGTAATGCTAGGTCAGCTTCCGAAACAGTCTGGCACGCACTCCCACGACAAAGTGATCCCGCGGACTTACGTCTCGTATGAAGCTGAACTTAAGCTGCATGGAGCTTATGGCAGAAGATGGCGGGTGCTCGCGACCGTGGCTCGGGAGATCATGCCAGGAAGCAAATGGACTAGCCCCTCATAACTGAAGTCCAAATTAGGCGAATAGTCAGCGACTCAAGTCCAATCATGGCCTCTTGAAATAGGCTGCAGAATATGAGACGGACCCCGAGTAGCTGGTCACTGCAGGAGAGGCCAATGGCGACTGGCATAGTTAGTCGTCGCGGAACTTGCAATTTTATTACCTCCAGAAGAAATCCCGAGAGCGCAAGCCCGCTATCACACAAAGTCGCTAGAATGGGTGCCAGGCTATTCGATTAATTACGTATTGAAATAAACGAAAATAGTTTTAAAGCTAATTATATTAATGGATTAATATTGCAGTGAACACTTAAATTTAAATGACTAAGATTCCTTAAAACTATACTATTTTCGACTGGAACATATAAAAATTACTTCAAAATTTTCAGGGCATAATGTGGATATTATATTAAACTATTTAGAACGGTTCCATCATAATATCTTTTGACGTTAAACTTATGTTAATCTTATGTACAAAGCACATCAAAGCCTTTCTGCAGAATGACTTGCACGTTTCTTATCATGAAGCAGAAACCTAGCGCTTACCTATACTACCGTATTAGATGATCTGAGGTCGCTACCCAGCAGGCATCTGACGTTAAAGCAACGTTGATTATTGGTTGATTTCGGGTTGAAATTTTGAACAACCAAAATTAAACGTCATATTAACGTCGAAATCTGACCAAAACTAGAACTGAGGTAAAACAACCTTATTTCAACGTTGAAACAACGTCGATATTGGTACGTTGAATGTTTATTTATTTCTAAACGTCCGATCAACGTCGAAATCTGTCCAAAACTAGGACGGACGTAAAACAACCTTATTTCAACGTTGAAACAACTTCGATACTGGTACGTTGAATTTTTATTTATTTTTAAACATCCGATCAACGTCTAAATCTTACCAAAACTAGAACGGACGTAAAACAACCGTATTTCAACGTTGAAACAACGTCGATATTGGCACGTTGAATGTTTATTTAATTTTAAACGTCCGATCAACGTCGAAATCTGACCAAAACTAGAACGTACATAAAACAGTACGTAAAACAACCTTATTTCAACGTTGAAAAATGGTCGATACCGGTACGTTGAATTATTAGTTATTTACCAGCATGGAACTAATGTTATCACACCAACATTGAATGAAATACATATATATAAGTGAACGATTATATAATGACCGGAGAATGTATTTCAATTTTCAAGGAGTCGAACAATTTTTTAGCTTATTTCTAGTGCTTATGCGCGCGAGCTGCAGTGGTTAAGGTTGCTGCGTCGCGCGGTCTCCAGCGATCCCGGGTTCGAATCCTGCCACGGACGAAAAACAGGTTGGTTCTTCAACGTTGATTCAAATAGAGAATTTGACGTTGCAGCAATGTCGTAGTAGTAAAATTGATTTAACGTTGCATTTTAACGTCAGTACGGCGTTTCGTGAGAGACGTTGCTTCAAGTTTCATTCTTAACCTCTTTTCACCCCGATCTCAACGTCGTAATAGGTAGCTGTTTCAACGTCGATTCAACCATAAAATTCAACGTTGCAGCAACGTCGTAGTAGCAACATTGATTCAACGTTGCATTGTAACGTCAGTACGACGTTTCATGAAAGATTTTGCTTAAATTTTAATTCTAAACCTCCTCTCACCCCGATCTCAACGTCGTAATGCGTAGTTGATTCAACCGCCGAATGCCTGCTGGGCAGTAATTTCCTGAAGGGGTTCTTTGCCGAAAAATTGTGATCCGGGATTGCTTGAATTCTTTTCGATCTCTCTTTAGTATATCTTTGTATTTTATAAATGATCTTCCATGCCAAGTCCTGATGACATTTTTTCATATTGCAGCAACGTAGAGTATAATTAATGCTTTCCAAATGTCGGAATCCGCATTTCTTTGTAATTCAATGGCTCATTGTGCCTGCTTTAACTATGCATTGTGATTCGCTTATGCGTTTTTTGTGAAAATCATGTGTCGATTTAGTTGTTTGTAAAGCGGTCATGAATATTATTACTTACATCATCTACTATTTATTATTCCGTTATATTCTACTCTGATAGAATTAGATTACAATAACCATTAAGGGCTTAGAGAGGTTATATTCTTGTATTTGAAATTTGAATTTTTATTATTTTTTAATTTGTCAATTTTTCAGCATTTCTCTATGAACATTTGTTAATGTTTGGGGTGTCCAAAAGCTCTCTTAGGTATTTATTAAACGGCCCCCAGTAATATGTGCACATTGTTGGGTATTGCGTTGATAAGTATTTAATATCAGTTAATATTTTCCAGATAACTTGGCAAGAATTTAATTAAAACTAGGATTGCTCAAGTTTATTCATCGACATATAGTTTCATTATTGTTAATAAAAAGAGAATGAAAGTCATCATATCTTGACCAAGTCTTGAAGTATATATATATGTATATATAGCGTCAGAGAATTTAGTGTGCTTGGCCACACTACGTGTGGGTTTTTGAATGTTTTTTTTTTCTGAATACAAATGTAAATTGGATGCTTATCAACAAACTAGACCACTCTTTTATTATTCATGATGATTTTGAATCGAATCTAGAAATTATTGCTATTTCGACTCTAAAATTATTGTGAACAAATTCAATCTTATATTAAACGATGTGACAATTCGAACTACAGTATTTAAACGAACGGCTTAATCCCCTGGAAAGTTCGCATGGTCTGTTCGTCATGCCTACTAATGATCGGAGGTATTTTGAAACACGCTATACCTATATTGGCTTCCTATAAGCAAAGCTTTAAGCTGGACGGGGTTGAAACGCTATCACATAAGCTAAATTTTTTAAATTTAAAGAAGGACGACAGACAATAAAAGTAGCAAATTCGACTCATGGAGTTTTGAAATGCGAATCATGATAAATCGTATGCTTGATAGAAATGGCGAATTGGATAAGTAGAGTAATACTAATAACTTGTTATATACTAATAATACTTAAATAACTAATCATAATAACTTTTGTATCTGCGTTATAAATGAACAGTAATTACCTCTGTAGCTTAACAAGACATGGGACTGAAAATTTTTTGAATTAAAACGCACCCTATGAGCGGCTACCGGATCGAAATTTAGTTAATTAAACAAGAGGAAAAATTACAAACAACCCAACTGACGTCTCAATTTCGTTTATCCTCGCATTTTATGCTTTTGCTTATCAGTTATCAGAGACAGTTTCCCGATAGTTGCAGGAAAACCTCAAAGGAAAAATATTGCTTAATTAAATTGCCGATACTGCCCTATCGAAATTCGAAGACCTGTCAGCCGCTGGCACACGGACGCCCCAGGTTTTTATGGCCGGGTAAATTAGAAGCTCTATGTCCGCATTAGGTTCCGGTTGCCGTAGCGAAATAAGCGCCGAAATGGAATCTTGTGAAATTACTCGTCGAGCTTGGGGCGATCGTGGGGCGCGCGTATTTGG
>NW_025939685.1:0-1361 GCF_000764305.2 Hyalella azteca | reverse complement strand
CGTTGCCCCCACTAGGTATCATTTCAATTTATATCGTGTCAACATTTTATTTTAAAAGCAAATAGTCTAAACTTGGTCTCAAAATTATCCCTATAAATATTACTTTGAAAAAATAATTCACAGTTATTTCAAAAGCTTCATCTATAGTAATCGAAAAAAAACTTTATTTAGCGGCAAAAAATTTTTATCTGGACTAAAACAGTTATTCGCAAAGAACTTAATAACGCAAACACTTAGCAAAACGTAAATCCGTACACTTCATCCCAGTGAAACTGTCGACCGGCGGTAGAGAACACGGACCAATATCTGCCATACTTAGCGAGAAACCTGCTATGGGCCCGTGGCCCGCAGTGGGCTCGCTGCCCCATGTTACCCTACTCGCAGCAACTTTATATATAAAAGCATTACCCACCTAGCAAGCCCCTGATGTTCCTAGAAGCAATTTCCCCGATGTAGGCGTTGGCGGCTGCGGAGCTCAGGCCGAGGTACAGGCCGGTGAGCGCCCTGCCCAGCACCAGCGTGGGTAGGTTGGTGCCCAGACCTGGGGGTAGTTGAGGTGAAAATGTTTTTAACCACAACTTACTTGATCAAAATTCTGCTCAGATGCCTTGTTAAAAATTATACTTGTCAACGCCAGCGTTGAACGTGAGCCCAGGTTGGTGCCCAGGCCTGAGGGCAGTTGGGATGAAAATGTTTTTAACCACGACTTATAGTTGTTCAAAATTCTGCTCATAAGCCCTTTTAAAAAATCATTCTTGTCTGCGCTAGCGTTGGATGTGATATCATTAAACGGTTAAAACTAAATCCAGTTTCTTTCCGTGGTTGAAGAATACAAAATTAGATTAGTTTTCTAGCTCTCAAGCTGGAAAATCTTGCAATAATGTCCGGTTCTATTTATGATTCGGAGTGCTAATTTGGCCATCTCAGGCACAAAACTGGCTTATGTATTTGCCCATTGGAATATATTCTGCCTTGAATCACGGATTAATTTATTATTTAGACATATTTATATTGTTTAAGGTATTCAGCTGATGTATAAATTAGCATAGCATACTGATTATTCTATAACAATTATAGGTCTTTTATCTGCTGAACTGCATATCTTTTCGTATCAGTGAGCCTAATTGATGCCCCGTGCCAAGAATATCAAAAATACAACAGAGTTGTACTGAACACTCAAAATTTCCCAAAAGATCAACAATAAATACTAACAACAAATATCAACAAGAAATATCAGCAACACAAATCAACAACAAATATCAAGAAAAACAAATATCAACTACAAATGACAACAACGACAAATATTAGTAACAACATATGAAGTGACCTGTCATAAGCCAGCCCAGCAAGGAAGGCAGGGC
>NW_025939684.1:0-9943 GCF_000764305.2 Hyalella azteca | reverse complement strand
GAGTGGATTACTTGTATTGCAAAGTTTTATTGCTTGCAATAAATAATAAGTTCACATGAGCAGTTTCTTCAGTGGCATTTGAAAATTTTGTAGTCACTCCTAAAAGAAATGTCGTTTTCTAAAGCAGATCAAGAGAAAATAATGATGGTATACTAAACATAATAGTCAGTAGCCTAATCTTAAATTTTTACGTAATAAAAAATATCTGAACAAGACATTGCAATGAGAAAATCAGATCTCAAAGGCAGACAACGAATCTGCAATCTTCTGTGGACGTTGAATCGACAAAAGGCGGCGGTCGATTCTTTCTTCTGCAGCTTCATTTATGGTAATCAGCGACAACGCATTATAAATGAAATAATAATGTATATTTTTTTAACTTTCAAAACTTCGAGGTCAACTCAGTCAACAGTTCAGGAATTTTTCTTAACAGAATATTGAGCAAAATTAAATTGTCAATTTATGACTAGTCTAAAACTTATTCATCACACGAAGGTTGTTGAATCTTCAATTGCTACGCAAGATCTACCCGACTTCGGTTCGCAATTCCGGTGTTCGCTACAAGTTAAACTCGTCTGCTTGATCTGACTCCAAGAGATCTTGAAATAATAATTAAACAGTCGTCAAGGATACATAACTGATTTACAAAAGCTTCCATCTCCCCAAAAGTTGACACTCGAATTAATTATTATCTTTCAATGTTAAATTTTCGCCATCTTGAAAATCTATTTCGACTCGAAAGAAGAGCTACGGACGGTAAACTGGATACGAAAACACGTTGCTCTGGAAAATTCAGAGCTCACAAATAAATATTGGGCTACCAAAATATCCAACATAAACTAGACTACAAACTCCAGCAATGCAAACAAATGAAATCATACATTCATTAAAGCTGATCTTCACTTCCAGTGCATGGCAGCTGCAGGCTACAGCCTCCTGTCACGCTGGCTCTGCCGCACTTCCTAGCGAAAAGAACTTTCTTTGCAATTATTTGATTCTGTAATTTATTTGTTTACTTAATTACCATATTTACATTTATTGATATCGCCTGCCAGACTCCTGCAGAATGCTTCTGTCGCGTACGACAGTACGTGAGACTGCCAGACTCCTGCAGAATGCTTCTGTCGAAGACGAGAGACTGGCTGCGCTCTGTAGACTTTTATCAACACATAATGGATGAAGAAAAGTATCTTCGTTGCGCTTTATTGCCGAAAGTTAAATAGTAATACGCCTAATAAAAGCCACCTGTCCTAAATGTCGTGGAAAAATACATAAATTGCATATATCTCAATGCTTACATTTTATTCAGTACACGGTCTATTGTTCTAGTTTTCTACGTCATGTTCACTCGTAGAAAATGATTCTTTAGGTAGACTGTCACATATCGAGCAAACTTTGTGTTATAACATAACATAATATAACATAGTGATGTCGGCTCTGAAGTGTAGGCCTGATGTGGCCTGTCGCCGATTCTTTTCCATTTCGTGCCTTGTTTATAGAATCTAAACTCGTGTCATTTGACCGGATCTTTTCATGACTGGCGATAGTTTGAAGAAGCTACTAGACTTCCACCGGGTTCGATAANCACCGCTGCACCCGGCACCGCTGCACCCGGCACCCCTACACCCGGTACCGCTGCACCTGGCACCGCTGCACCCGGCACCGCCGCACCCAGCACCGCTGCACCTGTCTCTTATACACATCTTCCGAAGCGTCTTTTCTGCACAACACTTAATATTGAAAAACAATGATTGGTGGTGGAAGTGGAATCGAACAATGTTGTTCGATTCCACTTCTTTTTATTATATCTTTGTTCGTACTGAGGATATCGTATTTAAAATTTTATACATTGCCACTCTTGAACCAATTAATTTTTAATATATCATTACTAATACAGAGAAAAACATATTTAATATAGTATTTCTGTAGATTTAGTTAAAAAGAGAAAATCGTGTATAAAATTTTATACATTGTCTCTCTTTAAACTATTATTTCACAATTTATCTCTGCCCACATGGACGAAAGTATAAGAAGTGCCTGATAAATTGATTAAATAAAAATGTTATAGTTTTATTATTATACTTTTATATATTATTATTGATCAAAAATATTTGAATTAATATTTTCAAATTCATATTTTTATTAATGTTTTTTGACGCATTAAAGCGAATAAATTTCTAAGTTTGGGAGAACTTTCGACCAATTATTCCATTTTTGACCACTTATTCTATTCTAGAAACGGATAAATGACTTTTTAAAACATAGGCACAAATCTTCACGCTCCCTGTACGACGGCTGGCGACCGATTCGGCACTTCAGGGAACTCGCGTGCGAACTCGCCTGCGAGCTCGAACTTCATTTTCAACTGTGGCACTCATAACTCCTTCAATAATGAACGGATTTTATTCAAATTTGAAATATAAGTAGATAATATGAGTACGCTGCGGAGGGTATTTTTTTCAAATTTTTACATTCATTACTTTATTATCACCGAAAACCTAACTTCACGTTCACCTCGCAGGTTAGGTCCTAGTCAGGTCAAGTTTCAGTATTTTGTGGCATTAACAAAAAGTAATTGACGTAAAAATCTGAAAAAATTCCCCCCGCAAATTACTGATATAATCTACTTATATTTCAAATTTGAATAAAATCCGTTCATTATTGAAGGAGTTATGAGTGCCACAGTTGAAAATGAAGTTAGGTTTCCGTATTAACAAAAAAGTTATTGATGTAAAAATCTTAAAAAAATTCCCCCCGCAAATTACTGATATTATCTACTTATATTTCAAATTTGAAGAAAATCCGTTCAATATTGAAGGAGTTATGAGTGCCACAGTTGAAAATGAAGTTAGGTTTTCCATTCGAGCTCGCAGGCGAGTTCGCACGCGAGTTCGCTGAAGTGTCGGACCGGTCGGCTGGCGCTGGACTTGTCAACCCACAACTTCGATCCTTATATGTTTACTTAGCTTTTTTTTTCAAGAGATTCCGTGCAGATTTGGGCAGCTCTGAATCTTATACAAAATTGTTATAAACAGATAACAACGTCATTAAGTTTCATACAGTGGGAATTCTAGAGTCAATTGCTCACGTGTTTACTACATTTATTGTTAAATTAAAGGTTTTCAACGCCATTTATGATTTTATTGATTATTGATATTGACACTAAGGATATTTGTGATCCGAAAAAAAGGGCTCGAATGTAGCGGATGCTACTTTCCAACTTGCATGTGGCCTATAGACTCAACTGGAATCTTAATTAGATTAAAATATTGCGCCGCTGAACGGCGTAAATTCAACGAATGTGTTAGAGGTCTTTGTTTATATTCTAATGTTATTAGTTGCTTTATTCATGAGGGATTAATGGAAACTAATGTCCAAAAATGGTTCAATGTCACGTCCAGTACGCGCATGACGTGTCAATTTTTACTCGTACGTTAATAGCGCGGACGTACCATGCAGTATTCACATTCACGGCCGCCCCGCCCGCTTATTGTGTTGATAGCTTCTGCTGGGAGTAGCGCTACAGCTGCGCTACTCCATAGTCCGCTTAGTAATGGTGTTAGTGTTATATATGTATGTTAAATTATTGTGATATGCGAATCTTATCTTTTCCGTCGATATAGTATCTTAGTGACTCGTGCTATGTATGTATATTTATTACCATACCATTGTAACGTATTCAGACTAGGGCTGCCATTCACGTAAGTTCAATAACCTGCAGTCGTAAGCGACTTATTGTGATACATGTGGCAACATTATGATTTAAATTGTCGTTTACCTTGAATCTTTGATTATTTGAAATACTTCTATTTTTGTATATTTGACTTTCTATTTATTTGCGGCGTTTTCTGTCCCGCAGTTGATTTAAATGGAGATTTCGCAAGACTTTATTTCTAAATTGTTCCTGCCTGGCTATTATTAAGTGGCCCTTGGAATTCTAGCCAGAACATTCAACGATTGTATCACCCTAATAAAATATTGGATATGAGGCGGTATTTTGGAAGCGTTGGAACACAAGATCTCAAAGATTGCAAATGCTTAGCATTAAGTAAAGGAAGTATTTCTGAATACACATTCTTGATTGATGGCAGTCTTTACTTATATAAAGTTATCCAATATCATGTTGTAAATTTTCATTTACGGTCATTGTAAATTATTCTGATCGTCTAATTACTCTAATACGGTTGCGGATAGTCAGGCGAGTCAAACACGGCGGTAGAGCCACGTTAAGGCCATTTGCGGGAATGTGGTCATTAACATTCGTTGATATTCTTCGCGACGTTTTGGTAGGTTTTCATATCTCATTACTTTGGTTATTTTTTTTTTCAAAAAAAAAAACGACTGAATAACGCGTGGAATTCGCCGAGTTGAATAATTTTACAATGAACAAGTGTAGCGGGAAGAATCAAGCTACATCTCAACCCTGCAATTGGTCTCTGCCAGTAGCCCCTACGGTTCCCGGACGATTGAAACGACTAAAGATGAAGTTCCGGCCGGTTTTTACTTTCGAGACTTGTAGAAATTAACGCCACTTGAGAGGTCCAGACGACGTAGAAATTTAAAAATACGTTATACTAGAACTACAACAATGAAGAGCACAAAAATGGTAAGGAAGAAGAGGCTCCCGACTAGAATCATATTACTTCCGAAGACAGTTCGGCTTGAACATTTTTCTCTTCAGTCGACTTTCGAGGAGTACGGCGGCTTGAAACCTAGAACACAAAACGAGGCCAGTATCTGGCTACATAAGAACTGTAGGAAATAGTAGGAATATACGCGAAAGGAAGAGTATTTGATACGCGATTGTATACCTTGCCATCCGGACTACGGTTGAATGAGAAACCATAGGAATCAGGATTTTGATTGATCGCGATATTGAATAATTAAGATCTATCGATCTTTGGGATTTTCCTCGTATAAATGATTTATCTGATTGAAGAAATTTGAAGCATGTAAGCAATTTGAGGACGGCGGTGTTATAATAATTACAGATATTATGAGGCCTCCGGGTACAGTGGAAATACCAGACGACAGTAAATTTAATGGAGCAAGAATCGAAGGCACGAGCAATTTTCACGCACGAGCTGAATCACTAAAAAAAGAAATGTTTAGAGTTCAGTTTTATTTGTTTTCATTGGATAAGATGTTTAGTCTCATAGGCACGACGGCTGCTGTAGTTGCTGCCTTAGGAATCACAAGAGCAGGAAATTTCGACACAGCTGGACGACATTACCTTGCTGTGAACGCCGTCTGCGGAGGAGTTTTGTTTGGCCGCCGTCTTGAAGCTTGTCGTGGTAGACGGTCCAGACATTGCATGTCGTGCTACTAAGAACTGGTGTGAGAAAACTTTATTCATAACTCAATATTTTGATTCATTCGAGAGCGTGAGAAGTCTGCATACAGAATTGATAATTAGAGTTGCAATCGTTCACACTTTGCGCATGGCTAACTGTTGTTTTCAATAATAATAATATAATATAGCGGTTTCAGCGTTTATTAGGCCGTAGGCCTGTCGCCGATTCTTAACATCGCAGAACATTCACAGCATTTTGCGGTCTCGAACTCGCAACTCCCTGCTACAATTATGCTGAGCTTAACCGCCCGGCCTCCTCGCCGATTCTGACCAGAAACTGTCGCACAGAGCTGGGATCGAACCCGCGCCTCTCTGCTCCAATGTTGGTACTCTGAACTTTAACCACTGGGCCACCCTGCCCAGTATGATTTGATTACTCAGGTATTATATATTTAAGTCAGGGATTAAGTGCAGACAGTTTTATTATTAGGTTTGATTAATAAAACGCAAGGTAGTCTCCCTATCTCAGATGTTCTGTGATATTTCTAACCTCAGCTACTCGACAATGCCGTAGATATGTGGATAGTATAAGTTTACGACTTCGGGAATAATAGTCTCGCAAATATCCATTCAGCGGATTAAGCAAATTTAAAACTTCGCATGCATCCTTGCGTTAAAATGATGTTCACGTGCAACTGTTCAATGAAGCTTCCATAGTTCTTAAATGTAATTGTATTGTATTTAAATTATTAGCTTGTTATATATTCGAGAATATTTCGCACGGTCGCTACGAATGACGCTAGCTAAACAAAGCGTATTTTGAAAGAATTATTTAGGTTCATCAATTTCGCTTTACCTGTGGTAAGCGTATCATACAAAATACGCCAGGGTCTTTAAGTTGTAATGAAACAGTCTTGAAGTTATGTATCAACAATAATGACGGTGGTCATATGTTTGTATGTTGTGTAATGAAAATGCTTACATTCCTGAGGCAAAAGAAGTTGGGAACTTTGGGTCAATGATAGCAGACTGCTACACTCTGATCCCAGCGGTGTACCGCATATCATACGGGATACTTATTTAGTGAAGTATTTATGTGTGCATTTAGATAAATAAAAAATATGTATAATAGCGGCTATTATGAAATTTTAGTTATGTGCAGTGGGGTTTTTTTGGAAAGCGGCGCCTTCATCTTCAATGGTTACTTCATCATCAACTGTAAGGTGTTCTTTTCCATGCACCTTTATACGTATTAAATATAATTAAGTAACACCCGAGGACGGTCCGGTGACAGTGACTACGAGGATAAATGAGGCACGAGGCAATTATTGATAAAGTGCTTATTTGTAGAGTGAGTATATAGAGGCTTACAGGTTATAGAGCTGAGTACATATGCGTTGAACGTATACGCAATCGACTATCGAACTTATCACCTTGCTATTTGACGTCACCAAGGTGATAAGTCACTACCGGGTTGGATAAGGGATGCCTAACTCAAGGATATGTTTATGAACATAGCTATAAAAAAAATTACCTTCTAACAAGGAAGAAACTAATAAGGAAATTACTTCAATGCGGCAGCTATTGCATGGGAGTCTGATTTCAAAATAACAGTTGAAAATTTACATCTTACTCGTCCATTCCTGGGGGTAAAGTTCTTGTCGTCCTCGATCTTAACTGAAACCCAAGATATTGGTAGCTGGGTTATTATTTATTAGTGAAAGATATTTTGTGTATACTATACCAATTTAGCTATGAATTAAATGGCAAGATTTCTTTTGGCAAGTTCATAAAGAAGGATGGTGTATTTGAACATTTTATTAGCCTGAACAATTGATCTTAACCTATAGAATATATGAACGATTATAAGCGTGTTCATATAAGATTATATAGGGGATTATATACGGGCGGTTGAGTAGGATCCACTTGCAGAAGCTAAAGAGAATTTGAACGCGAAGCAATCCATCGTGTGACGGAAGTTCTTCATTAGTGCCTTTTTCTTTTGGACTGCTCGAGTGAGGTCGTCAAACTTGCTCAGGTGCCAATGGCAGGCACACGTGAGTTTGTGACGTCACATCTTACACAACCGCTTCATCAACCGCTGCACCCGGCACCGCTGCACCCGGCACCGCTGCACCTGGCACCACTACATCACCTGGCACCACTGCACCTGGCACCTCTGCACCTGACACCGCTGCACCTGGCACCGCTGCACCTGGCACCACTACAGCTGGCACCACTGTACCCGCTGCCGCTGCACCTGGTACTAGTACAGTTGGCACCTCTTCAGTTGGCACCACCACAGCTGGCACGACCGTGGTCTGCGACTGCGGTTCGTCTTCCCTGTCGTCGCTTTCTGAAGCGCCATTGCACCGCGTGGAGAGTGGGAGGCAAAGGGCGCCGCACTGCAGCTCCTCTGCGGTGCAGGATACTGCAATAGTGAAAATGGAATTTAGAATGGAACGAATTGCTATTCGTCATCATAGTCGTACTCAGAAAGTAGAATGATACTTTTTAATTTTTTGGTAAAACAAAATTATCAATGATTTTCAAATAATGTAGCAAAGAATTGCACTCCGGCAAGCAAAAGGCTAAATTAACCATGGTATATTGCCAGACATGCATTAATAATAGAATGGTAATAACGCTTGTATGCATTTCACTCTTCAGCGGTGCATCATAAGTTGCTCAAATAAGTTTACCGAGAGCGTCTGGATAATTTAACACTCCAAGCTACGTTTATCTGCACCCCCGGTTCTACGTGCTAAAAGTGTGACCATGCAAACCGCGCTAACCGTGAATAAACCAAGACTACGCTCGATTAATCGGAGCGCGATTATGCTTAGTCAACATTAAAATAAGTGACCTTCATAGCTTGTTGATCTTTTATTCATTTACTTAATGTTCTAATCTTTCTAATTATATCGTAAGTATTCTCGAGAATTTGTCCGCAAATAGTAAGCTGCAAGAAACTTATATATCATAAAATGCATCTAGCCTAAGTTTATTATAAATGTTTTGCATAAGGGCAAAATTTATGCAGGAAGTGATTTAGAAATAAAGATACTAAAAAAACTAAGGACATCGCCCCAAAATAAGAGATAAAGATTGGTGTAGTGCGCGATCTCTCTGACCTGCTGGTCCTGTCGTGACGGATGTCGTCTTAGCAGCAGAACATGTGTGGTTGTCGTCAGCGGTGCAGCTTTGTACCTGCGAGTCATGAGACGTTTGTATTGCCACAACTGAACATATGATACGAATTCAAAAGGAAAACATATAATACAAATTTAAAAAGAAAAAATATGCTACAAATTTATTCCCTGAGACAAATCATTGCGCAAAAAAATTGTGATATGAGATTGAGTTAGAATTAGTAAGAAACGAAGTGACTTCAGTTAAGTAAGAATTCCTGTCTAAATTTCACATGATAGTTATTCAGTATCGCTAAACTATTAGTGAAGTAAGAATTCCTATCTAAATTTCACACGTGAGTTATTTAGTATCGCTAAACTATTAGTTAAGTAAGAAATCCTGTCTAAATTTCACACGTGAGTTATTTAGTATCGCTAAACAATTAGTAAGTAAGAATTCCTGTCTAAATTTCACACGTGAGTTATTCAGTATCGCTAAACTATTAGATACAAAAGCAGTAATATGCAGGTTGAATTATTAAATGGTGACACAAAAATAAGTAGTTTTCAAGGAGAAGAATTTACAATATACAGCAGTCATGTTTATGAAATTGAAAAACTTCTTACATGAGGAATTGAATTGTAATTCAAGTAAAAAGTTTATGATAATCCATCAAGCACTCCATGCAGAAGTTCATCACACATTGAGTTAAACTCATGTCGCGTTGAATTCATATCGAGTTGAACTCATAATTTAACACACACCAAGTTCAAACAAACAGATGCTAAAATTAAGTTATTTAGGTTATTTTATTTTAATAAAGTTATATGATTAACAAAAAACGAAACAAGATTGAAAAAAAAAATCCAACAGAAAAATTTATTGAGCAAGATTCCTACGAAGATGATAATTAAGTGTATAAGCTTCTAATTGAACCTCTTAACAACGTGGGTGAAGAAACTAAACAAATAAGGTTCGCTCTGAGAGATGCCCGTAGTTAGATGTAAGCTTCTAATTGAACCTCTTACAACATGGGTGAAGAAACTAAACAAATAAGGTTCGCTCTGAGAGATGCCCGTAGTTAGATGTAAGCTTCTAATTGAGCCTCTTAACAAAATAAGGGAAGAAACTAAACAAATAAGGTTCGCTCTGAGAGATGCCCGTAGTTAGATGTAGGCTTCTAATTGAACCTCTTAACAAAATGGGTGAAGAAACTAAACAAATAAGGTTCGCTCTGAGAGATGCCCGTAGTTAGATGTAGCTTCTAATTGAACCTCTTAACAAAATGGGTGAAGAAACTAAACAAATAAGGTTCGCTCTGAGAGATGCCCGTAGTTAGATGTAAGCTTCTAATTCATTGGCATTCATTGCCGGTCTGTCGTTGAGTGAGGTTGTGCGTTGCTCATTCCTAAACTTTCCACGCTATTTGTACTGTCAGTGATGGCAAGTGATGCCGAAAGTGAGTCTAGTTCCACCTGCTCCGTGGCATCCGTTGGTGTTGGCAGTGTCTCGATGAGG
>NW_025939683.1:0-775 GCF_000764305.2 Hyalella azteca | reverse complement strand
CACATCTAACACTCTGCTGCCATCATACATACATTCATACAATAACTTCGTTTTCACTACCCGAAGTAGGTAGCACTGAAGTTAATACTGATTAATGAGGGTGGACATAGAACCCAGTTCCATGCATGTGCCATAGTGCTGCTCTATCTTTTCTCGGGAATTTTTTTATAAAATAGCAAACAATTGGAGCTAGAGTTGAAATACATGAGCATGTAATGTTGTTTGATCTAACACTTTTAATTGTTCATGTTATTTATTCTATAATTTGCTAAAGTAACTTACTGATACCGGTATTTATTTTAATTTTACTTAGTAAATAATATTATACTAGAATAGGTATTGTATATATACCTATATCTGAAATATAAATGAAAAAATACAATAAAATCCGGGATACTGTTAAAAATACACGATTCCTCCACCCTCATAAAAAGTTTGTGTATCATTAGCCTGGCATGATAGGGTTTGTGGCATGACGGGGTGTGTGGTATGGCGAAGTTTGTGGTATGGCGAAGTTTGTGGCATGTCGACGTTTGTGGCATGTCGAGGTTCGTGGCATGTGGAAGTTCGTGGCATGTCGAGGTTCGTGGCATGTCGATGTTCGTGGCATGTCGATGTTCGTGGCATGTCTAGGTCTGTGGAATGACGAGGTTTGTGGCATGACGGGGTTTGTGGATTGGCGAGGTTTGTGGCATGACGGGGTTTGTGGCATGTCGAGGTTTGTGGCATGACGGGGATTGTAGCATGACGGGGTTTGTAGTATGACGGTGTCCGT
>NW_025939682.1:0-638 GCF_000764305.2 Hyalella azteca | reverse complement strand
GGTAACACGTGCATGCAACCTTGTAAATAAGTTCGTGGCTTGTAAATAGTTTTTCATTACTCAGCATAAATGGCTTTTCATTAAAAATTACCCGGTGATGCATCTTGAAAATGGTTGGTGATGCTTTGGGCTGTAAAACCCATATATTGGCGACGCTGCTTCCACCTTCTGCACCTTGGCCCAGATTGCGTGATGGAGTTCAGTTAGAATTAAATTATTATTTCAAGCTTCCTGCGGAATTATTGGCAATTTTTAGCAGCCTTAACATACTACGGAGTTTGTTACCATATGTACTAGTTTGTCTAGTATCCCATTTTTTCCAGTCATGCTTTGCAAATACTAGCCAACAAAATAGGCAATGCCAATTTCTCTAAAAATAAGTTGACATCATCATAATTCAAGTTTTTTCATTTATTTTGGCACAAGCCAGTCAAATTTTGCTGCCAGTTAGACAAGACTTTGAAAAGTAAATGTCTTCTGCACACGCTAAGGAAAACTTTAGGTCCGCCAATTTGCTTGGTTTGTTGTGGTTTGTGACTCATAGTGACAAACCAGAGATTTTTTAGAATCAGTTCATTTTTAATTTCCTCATTTAACCAAGATTTAAACCAATTTCTTATGTATGATAATGCTGGTAT
>NW_025939681.1:0-2253 GCF_000764305.2 Hyalella azteca | reverse complement strand
GATGAGGACTCTAGTATCATATCTATGAACACAGTGCAGATACCCTGCACAGCTTCAGCAACACGGATAACACTACAAATTCTCACAGATGGCAACTTTACATCATACAGCGAAAACAAAGTCAATTTCGAACAATTTATATATAGACTAAGAATAATAACAACCTTAAATGAAACATAAGAATGCGTAGCAGCAGCAGCAGTGAAAACATCTGCTGTGAAAATTAAATGTTGTTACAGAAAAAACAATTCAGCGCCTGCAGAGTTTAATTTGGACTTGTAAAACGATTAGCATCAACATGTCTGACAAATGTTGTTGGTAAGGTAATGGAACCTGTTGTGAGGGATAGTATTATCGACCACCTGACTGTTCACTATCTCCTATCAGATTGTCAACATGGTTTTATTGTCGGTAGATCCTGCACCACTAATAACTTATTGTCTATATACGTTGAACGATTGGACTCGCCTGCTGGACGATAGGGAGAAAGTGGATGCATTGTACCTCGATT
The DNA here is from genome assembly GCF_000764305.2 of Hyalella azteca. NCBI lineage: Eukaryota > Metazoa > Arthropoda > Malacostraca > Amphipoda > Hyalellidae > Hyalella > Hyalella azteca. The sequence continues at coordinate 1,742 of NW_025939681.1, read as the reverse complement.
TTGCCAAAGCATTTGACAGTGTTCCGCATGAGCGGCTGATGCGTAAAGTGAAGTCTTTGGGAATTGAGGGAAACGTTCTCCAATGGATCAGAGATTTTCTAGTAGGTAGACGACAACGTGTCAGTATTAACGGAACCGTGTCAGACTGGGCGTCAGTGCTCAGTGACGTGCCACAAGGAAGCGTTCTTGGGCCAATTTTGTTCGTTGCTTTTATAAATGATCTGACAGAAGGAGTGTCCAGCGTGTACTCCATGTATGCCGACGACACAAAAGTTTATAATACAGTGAAGATGCGTCAAATAAAGCGCAATTGCAAGATGATCTTGACAGTTTAGATAACAGGGCTGATACGTGGCAGCTGCGGTTTAATGCTAACAAGGGTAAAATACTTCACCTCGGGAAGAACAATGAACAGCAAGATTACAGTATGAGAAGACATGGTTGCAACGAGAGAGTAATGCATGAAAAGTCTAGTGTGGAAAAAGATCTCGCAGTTTACGTCGACAAGTCGCTGAAATTTTCTAAGCACGTTGAAACGCAAGCTAATAAGTCCAACAAACTTCGTGGACTGATCAGACGCTCTTACAAGTTCTTAGATGCAGAAGCGATGAAGCAGTTGTTTGTTGCTGTCGTGCGCCCGAATCTAGAGTTTGGAAACGTTGTGTGGTCACCGAGATTTCAAAAGGACTAAAATTTAATAGAGAATGTTCAAAGACGTGCAACATAGATAAATCCAGGCTTGAAGGGCAAGTCCTATGAAGAAAGATTTAATATTATGAAGCTTCCAAGCCTCAGTTATCGACGTCTCCGCGGGGACCTCATTGAAGTATACAAGTATACTCTTGGTTTATACAAGATCCTCGGAGGATTACTAGAATTTAAAATGAGAACCAACACTAGGGGCCAAGGCTATAAACTGAAAAAATGCGCTGCAACTTAATCAAGCGACAACATTTCTTCTCGCTTCGAATCACCGACATGTGGAACAGCCTTCGCGTATGAACGCGTTAAAGAACAGACTAGGAATGGAAAAATATATTTTCAGACTTGAAATGTCTAGCACCATATCGAACCCCGGGGAAGTCTAGTAGCTATTTCAAACTATCGTCAGCATGGTTGAACTATATAAGGTTGACCCACGAGAGCTTCCATCTCTCAGTTCAGCTTTTTTGTTACGTCACTGAGATCGAGAAACGTAAACCCGTCATTCCCACGACGGACTGGTTGACTTTTTTGAAGGCATTTCGGTGAGTGATTAATGCCCGTGACGTCACTGAGATCAGTGCCGTCACAGGCGAACAACAAGCTCCATGCGCGAAAATGAGCTTCTTGTGGATCAACCTTATATACGGGGTCGCCTGCCGAAGACCACAACTGACCTGGATGTAATGGACCATCATGATTCCTGCCTTCCGGAACGTAGCCTTCAACATTTCAAGCCGTCCGTATCTAGGCCGTGGGTCGAACCAGCCCTCGGTCGAACGGCCACTTGTCGAAGGACGATAAATTTTGGAATAGAACTATGCTATCTGAAATCTAACCTCAGATGCGGTGAACGTAAAATTACGTAATTTAACGATGCCCGGAAGTCAGATTCGATCCGCGGCCTGGTGGTGCACGGCAGGTGGTGGTCAAGGCCGGAGGAGGACAAAGCCGAGTGGTGCACGGCTGATTGGTGGACATCCGGAGAGATCCAAGGCGTTCGATTCAGGGCTTATTGGTGCACAAAATTGGTGGTGCAC
>NW_025939680.1:0-18238 GCF_000764305.2 Hyalella azteca | reverse complement strand
ACATGAGACATATAGGAACTACGCTGGGCCAGCGGGAGACAAAAATGGGACATATATAGGAAATGTTTCTATGAATATCCCATGAAGTGGCCTCCCCATTAATGTCCCAGGTTATGGCCTCCCTAGGAATGTCCCATGCAGTGGCCTCCCCATTAATGTCCCAGACTATGGCCTACCTATATATGAATGTCGCAGGCAGTGGTCTCCCCATGAATGTGTTTATCTCTGAATGTCAATGTTGACAAGCTTTAGGAATGTATGACTGGAACTTCGATTCTTAATAAGTTTAATTTATGCACCACCTAATTTACGCACCACGTAACTTACGCACCATATTTATTGGCGCATTCACGCGCTGCCCTCGAATTCTTCTAATGAAATTCTCCGGAATCCGGCGTTCCGTAAATGCGGAATGCGTGTACGGAAAATGTTTGCCGTGATTAATGCTAGCATGGGAATTTGCTGCTGTATATACACTCGAAGAAATGAGTGTGACTTTATCTAAATAGCAATGCACTTTTTGCCTTTGTCTGGGTGATACTGACCTAGTTTTGCCCCTGCCAAATGGCTAAACTAAGCAATATAATCTAGTCATTTTTTCCTGAACGTTTGTTTTTGGATGCATTGAGTAACAACGGCTGTGTCGAATGTACTGCGGATGTTGAATGCCGCATACACATGCATTCACATACACGGAAAACAGGCAAATTTTATACGCTAACATCACCGCCACATCGCTTCACATCGCTCCACATCGCTCCACATCGCGTGGCCGGACGGGATGTTCGAAGCATGAGCTACGATGCGGTGTCCGCCTTGTAGGGATTGGGGAGGCATAATTAAAGTTAGCTTTACTCCCCCCACGACACCCCACCTAACCCACCTTATACCCACCTTACCCTCCTTATTTATGAGTCCCATCTCTTACTGAATATCCTATTGCTTGTGGTCATTTTATTCATGTATTCATTGCGGATGCGTTCAAGACGCTGGCATTCATGTTAACAAGTCATGAATCACGCGAGCTTTGCCTCGTGTAACGAATTCATTTTAACGCCATATAATGAAGACTGTGGGAGACTGCAGTACAGTCGAAATATTCTAGTGACTGTACATAATAATGTATAAGCGTGGCTGTCGACTGTACTAAACACGGTGCAATGTTGCGGGTGGAGTATACGTGGCNGCGTGAGAGAGGCTATAGCGGCGCTAACAGGAGGTGGTGAGAGAGGCTATAGCGGCGCTAACAGGAGGTGGTGAGAGAGGCTTATAGCGGCGCTAACAGGAAGCGTGAGAGAGGCTATAGCGGCGCTAACAGAAGGTGGTGAGAGAGGCTTATAGCGGCGCTAACAGGAGGTGGTGAGAGAGGCTATAGCGGCGCTAACAGGAGGTGGTGAGAGAGGCTATAGCGGCGCTAACAGGAAGCGTGAGAGAGGCTATAGCGGCGCTAACAGGAGGTGGTGAGAGAGGCTATAGCGGCGCTAACAGGAGGCAGTGAGAGAGGCCTATAGCGGCGCTAACAGGAGGTGGTGAGAGAGGCTTATTTTATTATATATAGAGGCCTATATAATAAAAAATACGCGTTTTATTTGTTTCCGCTTTCATGTCTAAGCCATGACCATGATAACATGAACATGATAACATGAACATGGTAACGTGAACTTGATAACATGAATATAATAACATAAACATGATAACATGAACATGATAGCATGAACATGATGACATGAAAATGATGACATTAACATGATAAAATAAACATGATAACATGAACATGATGACATGAACATGATGACATGCACATGATGACATAAGCATAATGACATGAACATGATAACATGAACTTGATAACATGAATATAATAACATAAACATGATAACACGAATTTAATAACATTACCATGGTAACATGAACATGTCCACAAAAATTCTTATCTTCATAGAAAACGTTTCAGAGTCCAGCTCCATCGTCAGTTCGTAGAATCTAGAATTTATAAAGATGCTACCATGCTTATGAACGGTAAATTTGAATTTTTACGCAGTATCCGGCAAGTTTGGTGTTTACCCAAATCAAGAAATTCATGTCGAAGCGATACAGTGAGGTTGCTCCTGAGCGCGATAGTAGGAAAGTTATTTATTTAGATACTTCCCAAATTTCAATCTTCATATTGTGCTGGTAAACAATTTCGCAATCGGTTCTTTCTTTAGGTATAAAGATATGCTCCTTCTTCATATGCGATCGTCCTGGTTTATCAGTATTGTTGTGCACAATGGGCATCTGCGTACGTAGGGATGACGTCACGCAATCTTTATTCCAGGATCGCTGAGCATAGGGGCAGGAGTTGTAGGACCGGACAGTTGCTATCGCGCCCCCCTCATTCGGCTGCGCGCACTCAAGCCGAGCAGTATGATGTGCTAGTTGTTTCTGACAGTGACTTTAGGGTGTTAGCTTCTACCTCCGGTACTTCAGATTTGCGTATCTTAGAATCCTTGTACATTTTCAAACTTATAGGCCCTGTTTGAATTCAGCTGTTAGCTCATATCCCCTTGAAATTGCGAATAGATAGGTTTTTTGTGCTCTATTATTTGTAAATTCAGTTTTCTAATTGCGTTCTGTGCTTTCAATCGTATTAATTTGTGACTTTCTTTATAAATTCTAGATTCTACGAACTGACGATGGAGCTGGACTCTGAAACATTTTCTATAAATATATGAATTATTGTGGGCTATTCTTTGCTTTTAAATTTTTTAGTAAACTTGCAAATGAAGCAAACATATGACATCAATTCTTTAACACGAACATGATAACATGAATATAATAACATGAACGTGATATCATGAACGTGATATCTTGAACATGATAACATAAACATGATTCCATGAACATGATAACATGAACTTGATAACATGAACATGAGAACATGAACATGATAACATAAATATGATAACATGATAAAGTCACCTCAACTGAACATGCTAATCTCGCAATGGCGACCGCCGCCAAATAAACATGTCGGCCAGGGGGGGGAGGGAGGTTAGGGAAAAGGGGGGCCGCGGCCCCCAAATGGGATTAGCGCTGACCCGACCCCCGTGACTCGGGGCTATTGACCTGCCGCATTGAGAAAAATAAATGGGACATGTTGTCCAAATATTGACACACTTTCTTACCCACAATACGAGCAGAGAGCAGATGTAGCACAGCACTGATACGCTCCTTGACCGGGCCAAACTGCGTCAGGATGACCCACACGGGGGCAAAAAATAAATCTGTTTCTGTTCTTTGAGCGTGGAAGTCAAGGGCGCCGTATAGGCGGCCACTGATATATCTGCCGCTCTCGCCACAACGATAGTTCTTCTTTGGGGTGAGTTGCAGGCGTGTTATAGGTGGCCAGCCTGTCTCTCTGCCCGCTCCATTTCTACCCTCACTCCATTATTACGCTCTCCGCTTCTATCTCCCCTCAATTTCCACTCTCTTAATTAATTTCAACCCTCTTGCCATTTCTACCCTCTCTCCATTTCTACCCTCTCTCCATTTCTACCCTTTCTCCATCTCTACCCTCTCTTCATTTCTACCCGCTCTCCATTTTTACCCTCTCTTCATTTCTACCCTCTCTCCACTTCAACCCTCTCTCCATTTCTACCCTTTCTCCATCTCTACCCTTTCTCCATCTCTACCCTTTCTCCATATCTACCTTTTCTCCATTTTTACCCTCTCTTCATTTCTACCCTCTCTCCATTTCTACCCTCTCTCCATTTCTACCCTCTCTCCATTTCTACCCTTTCTCCATCTCTACCCTTTCTCCATTTCTACCTTTTCTCCATTTTTACCCTCTCTTCATTTCTACCCGCTTTCCATTTCTACCCTCAATCCATTTTTACCCTCTCTTCATTTCTACCCTCTCTCCATTTCTACCCTCTCTCCATTTCTACCCTCTCTCCACTTCAACCCTTTCTCCATTTATACCCTCTCTCCATTTCTCTTTTCTCCATTTATTTCCTCTCTCCATTTCTATCCTCTCTCTTTTTCTATCCTCTCCCCATCCTTACCCTCTCTCCATTTCTACCCTCTGGCACTCAACGGCCGTTGCTGCCTCCAGTGCCGAAATTCCAATCAGGATGTATCGCTTACCCTCTCCCCATTTCTACCCTCTGGCACTCAACGGCCGTTGCTGCCTCCAGTGCCGAAATTCCAATCAGGATGTATCGGCGTTTTAAGGGCGGCCACTCATGCCACGATCGCTGGCCGCCCAAAACAAGACCATAATCCCTGCGAATGTGTCTCTGATTTTTTGTACGAATTCGGTTGTAAAAAATCATATGTCCGATGGGAATTCGTTTGTTGATGACTTCTGGTGACTGCGTTGAAGTGTGAAAATACAGCGCAATGCCGCGACCAAAACTTCATACGAGAGAAATGAAACGTTTATTTCGGAAATGAAAAACGCATATATATATATGCACCCCCTCCCTACCCCCTCGTCTCGTTGCCAAGGGCGCCATGCGGTGCACGAATATCCAGACGGTGCACGAATGTCGAGACGGTGCACGAATGTCCAAGCGGTGCACGAATGTCCAAGCGGTGCATAAATGTCGAGACGGTGCACGAATGCCCAGACGGTGCACGAATATCCAGACGGTGCACGAATATCCAGACGGTGCACGAATGCCCAGACGGTGCACGAATGCCCAGACGGTGCACGAATGCCCAGACGTTGCACGAATGCCCAGACGGTGCAAGAATATCCAGACGATGCACGAATATCCAGACGGTGCACGAATATCCAGACGGTGCACGAATATCCAGCTTACATTATTAATGCTCACGATTATCCACAGTTTTGCGACCCCCATATTTTTTTCGAATTATAAAGATTCTTTTAAATGAGGGAGCTTAATAAGGGACTGCTGCCATCTTAGCGCAGTGAGGTGGCTGCAAAAAATACATTATGTTTTGAAAATAATGTACCTATTGTATTATGATGTATTTATTGCGATATAATATATATTCATCGTAATGTAAAAATTTTATAATAATACAATATGATGATCATAACGGGACATATTTATAGTAATTTATAATAATATAATATTCTTTTAATCGCCATCTCACTTGCACGCAGGATAACAGACCTGTTATCAAGTTAACTGGCACGCGGGATAACAAGTCTGTTATCCTAGACAATTTTTATTATTTTCTCCCGCCCTCGCCAGCCGTGGACCCAACCGACCGAGGGACGCAATGGCCCGCTGAGGGCATCAGGGTCCGTCGAAAACAATTCTTCGATTGTTTTCGTTCTTCCCTGAGAAAAGATTTCCTTCAACTAATGAACTTAATTGAATTGAAAAATCTGTTCTTGTATCTTCGTCCAATTTTTCGTTATTTGAATTGATCACAGTTAATTATCAGAAGTACTAATCGGTAATTAATTTACCGTTAATTTTACCGTTATTTTGAAATCAGCGAAACGGCTTTTCGCTGGTTTAATTAATTACCGTTAATCAAGTTAGTGTTAATTTAATTCAAGAAGAAAATATTTTGTAGTCGAACTGCTGCACAAGCTCCAGTCTTGGCCATATTAGGGACGGCCATAAATGTAAGGCCGCACACTGAAATACGCACCCGAGCTGAACAGAATAAAGTCTGAGCAACATCAGAGCAAGCGACAAGTCTGAGCAGCAGGCTGCTGAGTTTCTGAGCAGTTCAGAGAATGTTTGGTGAGAATTGTGTAGGAGCAAAGGCTGAGTACACTTGGGCAGGGCAGAGCAAGGCTGAGCAGTCTTTTGAAATTATTAATACCGGAAAAGATTCTATTTCACGTATTTTTTGTAGATTGCCGCATTATTCACTCATTTTTAAATTATATAAGCTGAAAAGCTTTCTGCGTTTCAATATGCTGCTGCTTTGGATAATCGCTATTGATAATATTAATCATCTCGCATCATCAAATACTTTGAATGATACCGAATATTTTTCGTCGTGCTGATTTCTCCCTACAATGTATATTCTATCATAAATCGGACATTTTTTTTATCAATGATAAATGCGAGCGTCGGAACTAATGCGACTGCAGCGGCGACTTTTGGTCAGCCGAACACATAAAACTGACATAGAAGTTAGAAATTTCAGGATATTAGTTTTAAAACTAATATATGTATATAAGGGGCTAAAAATATTAGGATATAGGTTTTAAAACTGATATAGGAATTATGAATATCGGGATTTGGGTTATTAAACTGATAAACTCGTTGTGGTTAGAAATATTTGGATATGGAATTTAGAGCAAATATTGAGATCATAAATATCAGAAAATAAATTATGAAGTAATATAGAGGTTATTAATATCAGGATATGACATTTTGATCTAATTTGAAGGATATTAATATCAGTATGTCAGTTATACAATTATTATACAGGTTAGAAATAGGTTGGAAGAAGTTATATAACTTAATGTTAGTATACGAGTTCTAAAACTAAAAAAAAGCTCAGATTAGGATAAAATTTGTATTTTCAAGGTTGATCAACACTTGTGAAACAAACAATAAGCAAGCAAAACTGAAGGTATGCACTCGATATAATGTACGATAGGTTGCATTAAAGACCACAGAATTTTATTTATTATCAATTTTCCCCTATCCTTCCTTGAAACTTGGTCTTTTTGAGGTGCAAACGCTGCTTCGCGCCACCTTCAGCGGGCTGGACAATTGAGACCTTCCGCCTTGCAAGCGATGTTGGTTTTTGACGTCCGGTGCGAAATTGCCTGATAGTTAAAGCGCTACCAAACAATCATACTGCTACTCATTATTGAAATTTTCTCACTAGTTTTATTACCATATTTAGGTTGTTTATTTTAATTAAACATTAAACTAAACTATCAAATTAAACTAAATCAATTAAAAAACTAGTTTCACTAGTTTTTAAAACACCGAAAAATATTTTTCTTTTGCATTGTTAATTTCGGAGCTTCAATTCGTATCTTCTTATTTTCGTGATCGTCTAATTATTTCTATCCAAGTTTCATTTTTGAGTAGTATCCTATTTACATGATTTTGTACTCATTTCTATCCAAATTTCATCACTGAATGCCTTTTTGTAACTTGATAATGAATGTTGCTACATTCGCAACGTTGTAACATAAATAAAATGTCTTTAAGTACCCTGATTTTTGATGTACCAGTACAAACGAAAAATATTGTTCGGTATATTGAAAAAACCGGATGAGAAATTTGTCAAAATATTCTGGTCTTCAATGAAACCTGCTTAAAGTAACAAATTCGAACATCCTATAATAATATATGTATGATAACAGAATAAGCTTGTTTAAACAAGGCTGTTTAATGACCAGAGAATTCATTGATATAAATTTTCAGAACTACGATAGCTGATCAAGCCCTCATCTCGATTTGTGCGTTAGACTCCAGCTGGCCCATGTTTTCAAAAAAAGTTAAGAGATCGTAAGTTCATCAGCCAATCGTAGACGGACTTTCACGTAAAATCCACCAATCATAGACAAGAAAATAGAGCGTAAGTACTTACGTTCACTTAACGAGTTTGAAAGTATGGCCCCAGCTGTCCATCTCACAACTACCGGATTTTCTAACTTTGAGATTGTTTCGGAATTATTTTCAAGGTTCTAAATTTTCGTATTGTATCATCGTTACGTGTATTATGTAATTTCCATCAAAATTACTTTATTCAATGCTTCCTAAAACTAGAAAATGAATGTTGTCACATTCGAAACGTCGTTAATAAATTAGAATTATTTCCTTAAACCTGCATTTTGATCAACCAACGTGATCTGAAGAATATTGTTTGCTCCTTAAAATTTAAATAAATGAATTCTCTAGTCATTAACCACCCGTGTTTAAACAAGCTCTATACTTATATGTATATGGTGTAGATACTTTTACAACTCAGCGGCTATGATTAGTTTACATTTTCAATGAAATATTGAAGGTTAAAAACCTTTGCTAGCTGGACGTAACCTCGGCAAAATTGTAAAAGGGTTTGTAAAAAAATGTGTTTTTACACCTTTAACACGAATCTTAACCCTGAATTAATGAGGTTGACGTTAATTAGCGTGTCGCAGAATTACGTTTATCTTTTTTCGATCGCATTAGTGTGTATGTACTAGTCAAAAGTACATTCCGCAACCAGGGTACATTCCAAGACGACGTTCGGTCGCACAGTATACCAATAAGGTCGCACTATTGTTGAAAGTATGACCTAATTTTCGAACTAAATATTTCGTGACATGCCTGTCGCCGAATTACATCAAAATCGTCGCGCTATTGACTGACTTATTGTACACCTGCATTCCCATGCAGATAACACATGCATCATTCAAAGTGTAGCACACGTGGCCCTATATGTGTAAAAATAATTATGTTCATATTATTTCATATTATATAATAACGAAGTTCGATAGATCATTGTTCAAAACGTTTATAAAATGCATCAAAAGCCAAAATGGGATGGCGTGTTCACGGATGAGAACCTCTTCTAAACTGCGTTGTCGTCAAGATATCGGATCGTGAATATTTGGAGATCCAGGAAAAGTTCAAAACCTTCAAGAAAAGCTGTTGTCACGAAGATTTTTACAACCGACCTATGTAAGGCCAACGTGGGACCTAAATTGGGGCTTCACTGGGCCAACGGAGGATCTATATAGGGACTACGCTGTACCAACGGAGGACCTATATAGGGGCTGCCCTGAACCAACGGGGGACCTATATAGGAGCTGCACTGAACCAACGGGGGACCTATATAGGAGCTGCACTGAACCAACGGGGGACCTATATAGGGACGACACTGGACCAACGGGGGACCTATATAGGGACTGCACTGTGGCTGCCCTGAACCAACGGGGGACCTATATAGGGACTGCACTGAACCAAAGGGGGACCTATATAGGGACGACACTGGACCAACGGGGGACCTATATAGGGACTGCACTGAACCAACGGGGACCAACATGGGACTTACAGTGGGTGTAAAAAGTATCCGACACAAAGGAAAAGCTTCATTTAATTAAAGCTTATCTAACAAAATAACATAAACGAACACTACTCTAATGTAAATTAACATGGGAAATACATATATCATATTGAAATAACAGTGTCATTAACTATCGACTTGATAATTGCAATCTTGTAAAATTTAAGGTTCAACATAATAAAGTTTTTCCTTTGTGTCGGATACGTTTTGCACCCACTGTATATAGAACTACGCTGGGCCAGCGGGAGACAAAAATAAGACCTATTTAGGAAATGTTCATGAATATTCCATGCAGTGGCCTCCCCTTGAATGGTTTTATCTCTGAATGTCAATGTTGACAAGCTTTAGGAATGTATGACTGGAACTTTGATTCTTAATAAGTTTAATTTATGCACCACCTAATTTACGCACCACGTAACTTACGCACCATATTTATTTGCGCATTCACGCGCTGCCCTCGAATTCTTCTAATGAAATTCTCCGGAATCCGGCGTTCCGTAAATGCGGAATGCGTGTACGGAAAATGTTTGCCGTGATTAATGCTAGCATGGGAATTTGCTGCTGTATATACACTCGAAGAAATGAGTGTGACTTTGTTCAAATAGCAATGCACTTTTTGTCATTGTGTGGGTCATACTGACCTAGTTTTGCCCTGCCAAATGGCTTATTTAAACAATATAATCTTGACATTTTTTCCTGAACGTATGTGTCCTTAAGGGCGTATTTAAACAATATTGTCTATTTTATTTTTCTGAACGTATGTTTTTGGATGCATTGAGTAACAACGGCTGTGTCGAATGTACTGCGGATGTTGAATGCCGCATGCATATGCATTCACATACACGGAAACAGTCAAATTTTATACGCTAACATCGCAGCCACATCGCGGTCACATCGCTCCCCATAACTGCCACTTCGCTCCACATCCCTCCACATTGCTCCACATCGCGGCCACATCGCTCCACATCGCCCCACATCGCTCCACATCGCCCCACATCTCTCCACATCGCGCCACATCGCTCCACATCGCTCCACATCGCGTGGCCGGACGGGATGTTCGAAGCATGAGCTACGATGCGGTGTCCGCCTTGTAGGGATTGGGGAGGCATAATTAAAGTTAGCTTTACTCCCCCCACGACACCCCACCTAACCCACCTTATACCCACCTTACCCTCCTTATTTATGAGTCCCATCTCTTACTGAATATCCTATTGCTTGTGGTCATTTTATTCATGTATTCATTGCGGATGCGTTCAAGACGCTGGCATTCATGTTAACAAGTCATGAATCACGCGAGCTTTGCCTCGTGTAACGAATTCATTTTAACGCCATAATGAAGACTGTGGGAGACTGCAGTACAGTCGAAATATTCTAGTGACTGTACATAATAATGTATAAGCGTGGCTGTCGACTGTACTAAACACGGTGCAATGTTGCGGGTGGAGTATAAGTGGCCATAGACTTATTTTCTTTTTCCAGGAGCTAAGACGTTCATAAAGCCTAACTTTTTAGTATGACATTCATAAAATTAGCCCTGATGTACGGTCCGGTCGAGACCGCCGTGGTCTCCACCGGAACCGCGAGACCGCTAGTCAGTTCAGGGCGCACTAGCAGAAATTAATGGGTTATATTGTCCAAAAAGTGACACACTTTCTTACCCAAATGCACGAGCAGAGTGTGGACGTAGCACTGATACGCCTCGGTGCCGAGCCAAAGTGAGTCAGGATGACCCACACAAGGGCAAAAATAGCATTGTTGTTGGATTTGGGACAAAGCCTCACCCTTTACTCTGAGTGTGTAATTCAGGAGGGGACATAATTTCAGACCAAACCTCCACTAACATTCATAACACACATGACATTTTTCGATTGAACATTAAATGTGGTATTACATTACATTAAATTTCGACATTGAATGTGTGAAGGATTAAATACAATTGAATAAACTTATAAATGAATACATTCCGAGAATTCATGGCCGAGTCGAAATTGAATGTATGGCTATTGAATGTAGATTAAATATAAGAAAATATGAAGATATTCCTGAAATTCCACCCTGTTAACCGCATTCACCATTTTCTGTTTCATACGGAGAAGATTTCATCTAGAATCGTAATTATATAATCGTTCTCTTTACTCTCTTCAATCTCTTTACACTCTTTTTTTATACCTCTCATAACCCTCTTATTAGAGGGTAAGGAGGTTAATGTGTATTGCACTATCAAATAGTGTAGTAGCACGTGTATTGCACTATCAAATAGTGTAATAGCACGCGTATTGCACTATCAAATAGTGTAATAGCACGCGTATTGCACTATCAAATAGTGTAATAGCACGCGTATTGCACTATCAAATAGTGTAGTAGCACGTGTATTGTACTATCAAATAGTGTAATCATGTCAGCTATCACATCTTCTTTCGTACGAGTTGAGCCTTGGTACAACACATGGGCTAAAATAATTCTTAAAAGTTATAACACAACGCAATTAGAAGTAAACAAGGACTGTGTGTATTGAACCTCACCAGGCCACCAGCGAGCTGTAAGAATAAGTGTTCACCAATCACAGATCAGCTCACAAAAAAATCGCCAACGTCAACACCAATCAGAGGCCCGCTTACAAGCATTGCAAGATTCCCATTACAGTTCCCGTAATGAAGATGATTATGTTATACGTAATGAAGATATCTTCAATTGAAAAAAAATCCTTATTAGTTAATCCATGAGAGGCGATCTGCTAAAAACGAAGGATAATTCCCATCGAAAATCTAATGTTAAATTTTAAACGAATTAAAGGCTGATTCTACGATATCAATTCGTAATCGACGTTATTACAACGACCTTAACCTACTGAAATTTATTTATTTTATTAAACGATCCATGGAGCTATCAAGAAATAGGCAAGCAGCTTTTGCTGGGGCTGCTACTTTTGCTGTATCTGCTACTTCTGATGTAAAACAAAGTAGCAAAGCGAGGTAAGGTGTTTTTCCTCATTAGTTTACACGCAACACAAAGTAACGTCAAGTAACGCCATTAACGCCACGTCAAGTCAAGTAACGTCACATCAAGTAACGCCACGTCAAGTCAAGTAACGCCACATCAAGTAACGCCACGTCAAGTCAAGTAACGCCACATCAAGTAACGCCACGTCAAGTCAAGTAACGCCAGTGCCAGTGGCAGTAGGTGTTACTGAGCACGGAAGTAGCACGTAGGACAGCAGATCTTTATTTTTCTTCGATTTTTTGCTGTACTTAATTTTTTTCCTCGACTTGAAGACCTGTTTATTTTTTTATATCCTGTTATTTATTCATGCGTTTTTTTCTCATTTTTCCTCATCTTGAACAAGGGTTCTTTCAGAAATTATGGCCTCTGCCTCAATGATATTTCTTGTACACTTTATATAAGCAATATTTTACATTTATTTTACATTCAAATAACCAACAGCAGACATGGAGTATATAGACAATTTATTGATAAATATAATCTATTTTATGAATCATGTCTTCACATTTGACGGTAAAATCATAAAATATGGCGGGGTAACAACAGCTGAAAAAACGTCAAATTTGCCTTCAGTTCAGCGGCCGCCGTGCATAGATTATACCCTTGATTAAATTTTTGCAGTCGCCATTGTTGCCAGCTTTATTAAAATTAATTCTATTGGAAGAGTTATTTGCCAGCTTTATTAAAAAGCTGGAAAGTGAGCAGCTTTCTCTATTGATGGCAAAAATATCGTAAATTTAGAAATGTAAAGAGCGGAGATATTGTTGATACATTACCTTATTAGCTGGAGAATTTACCCGGTAGCAATAGCACTGATTTTAGATAATTAAAATAAGGAAAAATTTTAGATGAAAAAATTGAAAAAAAATCAGCGGGTACGAATTGCATTGCCTTTATATACTTAAAGTAAGGAGACTGGTTAGTGAAAAAGGTGAAGAATTTCTAGGTTAAGAATATCACAATGCACAGGATTCCAGAGGACAGGTTAGGATGTAGAACACGACACCTCCTGAAATAAAGTACCCACATCCTAATCATGATTTGCAACTTTGAATAAATTTCTCTCTTTTTTCAACTTTCTTCGATATGTTTTAAGGTGCATTAAGACATCACTGCACTGCAACACCGAGCTACATGCACCATAAGGTCTTCATTCGCGGTGCTACACGTGCACTGCCGATCCCGTCACTGGACACACGCACCGCGCAGACACACACACAAACTCCAGTCATGACGGCGCGTGCACCACTGGCCGTGGTGCACCACCAGACAGAAGCAACAGGCGACTGCCTGCTGCAGCTGCAGCTGCTCCAAGGCAACAACTGCAGCTGCTTGCGCCTGTCTGGCCAGGCTGGTGGTGGTGATGGAAGCGGTGGCGGTGGTGAACTGACATGGCCACGCAAAAACCCAACTCTTCTCATAGAGATTCCGCGCCGCTAAACTTCTCCATTACGGCGCCCCTGGACTAACGAGGCGCAGCGAACCTCACCAAACGGACGTCCAGATTTACCCTCGATGGCTAAATAGCAGCGAAAAATTCCCGTCGAAAGTACGCGGGGAATGTGAACGCGGAACGTAGAAATGCTTGACGCGACGAGACTCGAACCTGGTAGAAAACTTATCGAAACTCCACTTTTTGAATTGAAAATCTTTTACAAAAATGAGCGTGAGTACTAAGTGAAGTTTAAACATCGTGGCACAAATTAGGCTGTCTTTTAGTCATTGTTAAATGACAAATAATTTTATATTATTATTAAATAATAAAACGTATTTTCTACTGCATACTCACCAAGATTCCAGACTCGCCTGCTGAACAGATAATTAGACTGACATCATTTAAAGCAAATCCAGGTTAATAAATTCAACAAATCCGTCTTATAAATCCACATAAAACCTATAACTTCAGAGCAATAAAAAGTAAAACTCCTGACGTCATCAATCGCCTGTCTCAAAAACATTTATTTAAAGCTGCTAATAATAGCCTCAAAAAAAGCTGTATCGTGAAGGCCCTTGCGGTTAGCCAACACCCCTCAAAATTACAACAAATTACGGCTTGGCTACTCAAGCGGCGGCCATCTTTATTCTTGGCAGCAACACGTGTCAGTTGCACCACAATTTGACGGATGATTGACGGGGTCGTCTTTCCTGTCTTACTCTGTTAATTCTGTCAACTTAGTGGCGCTTTATGAACAAGAAGAAGAATAAAAAACTCTAATCATATCATTAATATTTAGTCGATGTCTGCATTAGTCATTAAATGTTGTTAACCTGCGTAACAATTTAACCTATTCTTTTTGTGGAAATTTAGCAGTTTTCGTTTTTTTAAAACACTTCTCTTTAACTTCACTTCTTGTTGTTTGTTCGTCTGTCTGTCTGTCTGCTACAAATCTTATAATCGATATTTAACACACTTCTACCTTTCCAATCGATCCGAAATTTTGCACACTTTCGTAAAGTCAGAGACAATGCATGTATCAATCGACAGAACAAATAATATTGAAAATTTTTTGAAAAATTAAATTTTAAAAATTAATTTTTTATATATTTGATAATAAAATTAGAAATTCTTTGCACATGTGTAACATCGGAGACACTGGATTCTTTAGAAGTGTTGTCTTTAAAAAGTAATTTTTAAACGAGGACTGCAAATCGAAGACGCGTTCAATTTCACTTATTCTGTTGTATTCATTGAATTTATCATCGTAATTTAAAAAGGATATCAATATGAATTAAAAAAAGAGATGTATGCATGAAGGTAAAACCTGTTTGACACCCCAATTAGATGGGCATCGAAGATACTATACCATGAAATGCATTACCATGCCTATACAAAAATCCTGTATGCACTTTGAAAAATTGATGGAGGGTAAAAGAAAAAAGATCTTTCTTCCATACAAAGGATAAAAGTGATATCACTATTAAAAAATCTAACTCATTTTTTTAGTGTCGATTTCCAAAGGTATGTCCAAACGTCCCCTATGACCCCACATAAGACCTGTGCGGTGGCCATGTGCAAATGTTGCAAATAATGTGGAGACAAGATCAAATTTATTGGCGGCAATTAACACGAAGCATTTAAATTAAATAAGTCTATAAAACAAATCATGTTCGCTGATATATTTGTCTATAATCAAGGCCTACTCTCAAATACACGAATGAGATTTTTTGCCATTTGGACAACAGCCATTCTTGCTAACGTAAATATAATTATCTTTCATGTCTGCATTCTAACCATCAATGCCTTGCAGTTGTTGGAAGTAGTAGATATTTAAACCTTCTGTTAAACCCTTAATGTACGTATTTATTTTGATTAATTTAATAAAAGAGGGATTCAAATCACACCTTACACATTTTTCAGGCATTTTAGCAACCCTCTTTTCATACACGAATTTCGTACACTTAAATTGCCGCCATCTTTAAAACCATAAATTAATGGTCCGAAGAATAATATGTAGTGTTCAATTATCATGTAATAACTACAAAGCTTATTTACTCTTGCTGGAAACTATAGTAGTCTAGTTTTGTTATTAAAATATATTGTTTCTACTAAAGCCCATCAACTCTGTCAACTCATCTGGCGACTAGTTTGATGTTGACCTTTTATAGTGAAGTAGACTTAGACCTAAAGATGTCTGTTTGCATTGCAACTCCGCTGGTATTTCCGCATCATGCAGATGACAAAACTGGATCAATATTGATTAGATGAATCACCTGGTTGGATTTTTCGATATCAGTTCCAAATCACTTGCGTTTCAAACCAGTTCCACGCAGCTGGTCTGTAAATCAATTCATTTAGCTCACGCGAGGGTGGATAAGTGATCCAGTACAGCTAGGTAAGATATTAAAATAAAATATTTATTTGCACTCATTACGCGAGTCGTGTTTTATAAAAATGTCTTATAAGATAGAACACTGGAGATGAATAAAGTGATCCAACAAAGTCAAGATCACGAGATAAAATGTCTAATTTTTTTCAGTTTATTCTTGCTTTGGTAAAAAAAATAGGCAGGAAAGGGAATGAATAAGTGATCCTGTCCGGGTAATATTTTGCAATAAATATATTAATTTGTATTTTTCTGTGGATATTTTCTTGTTAAAATATGTACATAGGCACTGGAGGTACAGTAAAGGTAGAGAGCACAGCAAAGGTAAAGAGCACAGCAAAGGTAGAGAGCACAGCAAAGGTAGAGTGCANAACTCTAGACATTATTCTTCCTGTTTTAACGGTAACAAATCTACAAAGAGCATTTAAATAATATATTATTTAATGTTAACTTATATGACAGGGCTGGTCCATTATTCACGATACAAAACTGCACCCTGGCAGCCGGTATATCATACGATGAGGACAATTTTTCATTAAAATTGCCTTTTAATATGACTTATTTCATGTACATTTGATTAATATATAATATATTTATGAACAAGAAGAAGAATAAAAAACTCTAATCATATCATTAATATTTAGTCGATATTGTATATAGTATAATACAATAATCATCTATTTAGGGATAGCATATCAATCTTCACATTTCCACGCTGGCCTCTAAATATTTTACCGAGAGCCTTTTTGCACTGATATTTCCTAGCAATAATTTACTAGCAATTTATTTCAGATACTGTTTTGTCATGAGAGTATTTATTTCAGGTCCTGTTTTGTCATGAGAGTATTTATTTCAGGTCCTGTTTTGTCATGAGAGTATTTATNCATGTGAGTATTTATTTCAGGTACTGTTTAGTCATGTGAGTATTTATATCAGGTACTGTTTTGTCATGTGAGTATTTATTTCAGGTTCTGTTTATTCATGTGAGTATTTATTTCAGGTACTGTTTAGTCATGAGAGTATTTATTTCAGGTACTGTTTAGTCATGTGAGTATTTATTTCAGGTACTGTTCAGTTGTACGAGTTATTGCTACTATGATTAAATATTATTAATAACAACTATAAGGACTTTCAAAAACTTTAAACTTTGATTAACCTATTTTTGAACTTCACCAAAAAAGTGTGTTGCATTTCTCTCTCCTAAACTGAGTATAAGTTTTAGTTAACAGTAACAGTTACTGCCAGTCATATAGCTTCCCAATAATTTAGTGAGTATAGCATATGTAATAGATATTAAATATGTAGCTCAAAATGCTTTTATTTGTTTAGAAATATCAAATGAAGCATACTAGCAGGTAGGCCCGGCGCTGCCCGGGCTCAATAATTCCTGCAATTTTAGGATGCCATTATCCCAAATCCTGTCATTTATATTATCATAAGTTCCGTTCGTAATCAAGCTAATGTACGCTAATTATAGAATGGCCTGACCTGTTCAAATCCACATTTTACGCAAAATATATAAGTCCTATTTGATTCTTTTTTTCCTTAAATTTATACAAAACATTTTAAAACTTTTTTAATTTGGGCAATACTTCGCTATTCTGCCAATAAGATTAAAATTACAGACACATGGCGATACCTCGACCGGATAAGTATCTGGATATGCGCCCCAACAGCCCCTATATACAATATCCCGACACGATAAGTATCCTGGATACGCGCCCCAACAGCCCCTATATANAGCAAAGGTAGAGAGTAAAGCAAAGGTAGAGAGTACAGCAAAGGTAGAGAACACAACACACAGCAAAGGTAGAGTACAGCAAAGGTAGAGAGTAAAGCAAAGGTAGAGAGTACAGCAAAGGTAGAGAACACAACACACAGCAAAGGTAGAGTACAGCAAAGGTAGAGAGTAAAGCAAAGGTAGAGAGTACAGCAAAGGTAGAGTACAGCAAAGGTAGAGAGTACAGCAAAGGTAGGGAGTACAGCAAAGGTAGAGAGTACAGCAAAGGTAGAGTACAGCAAAGGTAGAGAGTACAGCAAAGGTAGAGGTTTCAATGATAAACTTCGTAGCATCAACGCTCTAAAAGCTTTCATTAAACTCTCCACATTATTCTTCCTGTTTTAACGGTAACAAATCTACACAGAGCATTTAAATAATATATTATTTAATGTTAACTTATTTGACAGGGCTGGTCCATTATTCACCATATAAAACTGCACCCTGGCAGCCGGTGTATCATACGATGAGGACAATTTTTCATTAAAATGGCTTTGTAATAAGACATTTATCATGTACATGCGTGATTGATATATAATATAATTACTATCTATTTAGGAATAGTATATCAATCTTCACATTTCCACGCTGGCCTCTAAATATTTTACCGAGAGCCTTTTTGCACTGATATTTCCTAGCAATA
>NW_025939679.1:0-2924 GCF_000764305.2 Hyalella azteca | reverse complement strand
CACAGTAGAAGAACTGTCTCACTTTGCTTGTTGATGCTAAGAGATTCCCTAACACAGATGTGGATGGTGTTGTGCGATGAAATGTGCAACTTTAGAGATGAATCACAACATTGCAGTGAACTGAACGCACAGTTTCAAGCATTTTCAACTTCTGATCGACTGCACACTTTTTGGCATGCCATTCTGCCAATGAGCAACTACAAGAAGCTCTGGAATGTGGTATAGATGCTCATGCTCCTGTCTCGTGGCCAAGCCACGGCTGAAAGAGGGTTTTCGTTGAACAAGGAAATCATGACACACAACATGAAAGAGCAAACGGTGGTTGCCCTGCGTGCTGTGGTTGATGATGTTGCACATGTTGGTGGCCTGGACAAGATGACCATCACCAAGTAGATGCTGCTTGCAGCTGGCAGTACCAAACAGCCTACAATACTTATTTGGCAGAAGAGAAAGAGCAGAATGCGAAGGCTCAGAAAAACCCAGGAGAGGAAGGATTTGTTGGATGAGCTAGAATCTAGATGAACTGAAGAAGAAAAGGTGTACGGAGGAGGGCATCAAGGCGCTTGAGCAAGCAGCAGATGAATATGCAGAAGCAATGGAGAGAAAAGGGGATTTGAAAATTATCACAAAGTTCAACGCAACGAGGCAATCTTTGAAAATAAAGCTAGACACGTTTGAACTGAACATTAAAGAAAAAGTTGATGAAATAGCTGACAGTTGAATGTTAGGGTAGTGGTGTTGAAGAGTGTTCTAAACTGTATTGACATTATCATGTAAAATCTCGCGTGCATTACTCAATATTTGTTGTGATTTGACACTTGAATTCATAATAATACCAGTGTGGGCTTGATTTTCAGATACGTGTCATTTGTGTTACTCTGTGTCTGCCTGCTCTATGCATTTACACGTTTGCTATTCATCAACTGTAAGATATGATAGAATATGCACGGTTAGTGTTTCAGTCATGCTTAACCTCCCGTATACGAGTCTTGGAAAATTATATTGATAGTCACATGGAGTCATGGAATTTATTTCTAAATACCAGTACGCACCCTGGATAAAGATCAACTGACGAGTAGGCGAAGCTCATAAATGGGCAGGCCATGACACGAACGCGTGGGACAGACGAGCTGGAACGCGTCTATCTTAACACCATTACTTCACATTCGGTATCGTCTGAAATAGAATTCACAACCTTGCACCGATGAAGTCAATTTACATGTTTTCTAAAAAGCATTAATATGCACTAAGACTGTAAATTTTTCAGATAACGTCGCTGACATCGATGCCGATGATCAGGCACAACAACGTCACCGAAATAGACATCGAGTTTGACATGAGCCCTCTCATCCCGAACACATTCGAGAATCGCGGTTGGTGGGTGGGCATTAGCATGATGAATAAGATGCCCGGAATGTGTGCAGAAGCGCTGTCGATTAAAAAAGTGCACGATATTAAAATCGAAGAATACGACCTGGTATTCATCGGCAGCTTTGTCAATGACTGCTTCTTTGGGCTTTTGGATGACACAGAGGTAAGCGTGGGTTAGGTCCGGTCTTTAGCAGTGGCGAAAATTTTGAGATCAGAGAGATTAATTTTGCCCCATTTCATATGTGATATCCTAGGATTCGGACTGAATATTTTTAATCGGAAAGCCACGCAGTAACTGTGATATTCTTCTTATTCTAGTCTATGAACATAAAATTTACTAAAATTTCATGAAAATTGGTTAATAAGCAACTGCTACCAATGAATGGTCTTTGTTATAGTTGTCATCTAGTTTAGCCTTCGACCTTGGGCTTGGATATAAGTCTAGATCATGCTTGTATTGATGTTTCGATATCTGAGTTTAAAACAGCCACCCCTCAGGATAAAACAGCCACCCCTCAACAAAAAACTGAATGAAGTGATTGTATTTCATGCAGCTTGAAATTGTTCGTGCAGCTTGATATTCCACAGTACTATTGCAACAGCCAGTATATTCTTTGTTGACGACTTTAATTTTGGTTCAGCTGACATGTCTAGACGTGAAGGCTGATAGAGCACATAAAGTGATGACGGCACTGATCATATCATGGATTTACGCTTTCACTTCAGCTTGATTCGTGCTGAGATTATTTTGTCATTTAAACAAAATTCAATAAATAAATAACATGAATCAATTTGGCTTGAATATCAGTGATGCGCGACCAGTGCTAGAACGGACGATGAAAATTAGTGTCGTTTGGGATAAGATTGCTATTTTTGTGGTTTATGCCTATTTTTTTGTAGGTCCATTGGCAATTGGGGGTTTATTTACCTGGGGCTCAAAGTAGGTCAATGGCTGGTCGTGATGTCTGGGGAACTAGAGTAATGCATTTTGAAGTCAGAAATTTTGTAAAAGAGGTCAGTGTTACATAGGAGACGTTGTAATTCAGTTGTCAGCAATGCCATTTCATGGCCTCTCGTGTTAAAAGATTGAATTATTTTTGAAAGATTTCCTTTGAAACAACAAAAATAATAAATCAGCGTTTAATAGATTCTCGATTTTAAATTTTTCGCCAGCAAAGCGCCAGCAAAAATAAATTTAAGTTAAAAAAATTAAAGAAACTTCATTGACATGGTGTTTTTTCCCAATCAGTGTTGAAAAAGCATGCAAAGATGCTGGTCTGTGCCTGCTCGACATGAGATCTATTCAAGACATCGCTGCAAAATCTGCATTCATTTTCATCAACAAGTAAGTGTCAATGACGGCAAACCGTGCAGAAACTTGAAATTTAGTTATGATTCTCAAATTATAATTTGTTTCTCCATACTAAATATGTATTAGAGAATGATACGATAATTATCGTATTCGACTCTCATTCATGTGCTACACTCTCATTCATGTGCTACACTTTGGATTCGTGCATGCGGTGTTCACAACCCATATTGCTGGTTTTCCT
>NW_025939678.1:154789-160463 GCF_000764305.2 Hyalella azteca | reverse complement strand
CTTACTTTGTGCCAGTTACCTATTTCAATAAATATATTGAACTTGTGACATAGTCATCACATATATATTTTGTTTCCATTCCTTCGTTTTTGTTAGGGTAACACGTGCATGCAACCTTGTAAATAAGTTTGTGGCTTGTAAATAGTTCTTCATTACTCAGCGTAAATGGCCTTTCATTAAAAAATTACCCGGCGACGCTTAGGGCTTAAAAACCCATATATTGGCGGCGCTGCATCGGCGCATCCACCCTCTGCACCCTGGGGAACAAGTAGGAAAATTCCAATCCTGCTCCAGTGCTCCTGCTGACACAGTGAGACTCATTTAGCTAATGATTTATACACACTGACAGTGATCAAATGGCCGTAAGCTAAGCAGTCCAGCCACTCCAGCATCTAGTGTGGCAGGCCCGGCATAGTAACAAAGCAGAGTTTTTTAGACTCTCCCTCAAGTTCATTTTTGAGTCCTAGGCTATTAGTAGACCAGTAAAGTAGGGTAAACGCGGTATATTCCGACATCGTAGGTAATTCCGTCACCTCTCCAGCTTTTCCTTTATATTAAGCTTTGTTTTAGTTCCATGCTAGCATCATCATACTTAAGAAATTGGTTTAAATCTTGGGTAAATGAGGAAATTGAAAATGAACTGATTCTAAAAAAGCTGTGGTTTGCCACTATGATCCCAATACAGCTCACACAGCAAACGGAATTCAAACACGTGGATGTCGGCAATACGTATCAGTTAAATTTGAAGCGCTGACGCAATACGACTCAGTGAGGACTCACCACGTGTCGAATATTGCCACACAAAGTGACGGAATATAGGGATTTGGTAGGTTTCCATTCTAAAGGCTTTTTAATAAATATGGCAACATTTTGTGACGTTTCATCGTTGCTGACGCGTATTAAAGTGTTTTGAGAGTCATGTGAAGGCAACAGAACTTACGTAACGCATACTGTTTTTTTATAGTTTTTCATTTCTCGATGCGTCCTTAATCATTAATGTGTCGGAATATACCGCGTTTACCCTATCATGGATACTAGCACCATAGTGGCAAAACAGAGAGTTTTTTAGACTCTCCCTCAAGTTCATTTTTGAGTCTTATAAGTAGACCAATAAAGTATCCTGGATACCAGCATTATCATACATGAGAAATTGGTTTAAATCTTGGGTAATGAGGATATTAAAAATGAACTGATTCTAAAAAATCTCTGGTTTGTCACTATGACTAGCACAGTGGCAAACCAGAGCTTTTTTAGAATCAGTTCATTTTTAATTTCCTCATAGGCTCATTTACTCAAGATTTAAACCAATTTCTTATGTATAATAATGCTGGTATCCAGGATACTTTACTAGTCTACTAATAGGACTCAAAAATAAACTTGAGTGAGAGTCTAAAAAAACTCTCTGCTTTGCCACTATGGTCATACTAGCACTATCATACTTAAGAAATTGGTTAAAATCTTGAGCAAATGAGGAAATTAAAAATGAACTGATTCTAAAAAAGCTCTGGTTTGCCACTATGGCCGCCTCACTGTGGACTGTGGTCTGTGCTCTGTGGCCACTATACGTGCCAGCATAGTGGCAAAGCAGAGAGTTTTTTAGACTCTCCCTCAAGTTCATTTTTGAGTCCTATAAGTAGACAAGTAAAGCATAGTGGCAAAGCAGAGAGTTTTTTAGACTCTCCCTCAAGTTCATTTTTGAGTCCTATAAGTAGACCAGTAAAGTATCCTGGATACCAGCATTATTATACTTAAGAAATTGGTTTGAATCTTGAGTAAATGAAGAAATCAAAAATGAACTAATTCTAAAAAGCTCTGGTTTGCCACTATGCGTGCCAGAGCCACCTGGTGCTGTGCCTACATCAGGCTACATCATTACATGCGTTGGCCTGCGTCAGCAACACACTTTTAGTCTGGGCTGTCTGGCCATAAGCTTAGAAGTAGAAAAGAAAAAAATATAGCTAAGACAACAGTTAGGTAACTTGAAAATGAACATCTCCATTTTTGGATACTTTTACCTGGAACAAGACGGATAGCTAAAACTTTCTTGTCTGCTGCTGGCTTTTTCCTGAAGCTATCTTTATTGACCCCATTTGAAGAAATGGAAAAATTTGCAAGCCGATCCATACTGTCTGTGTCACACCTCAGTCCAGAACAATTCCTCTTCTTTGCAGGCAGTTCTACTTGACCAGAGTTACAACGTTTTCGCTTTATAAGTATATAATCACTGGTAATATCTTTGGAAATACTCTTTTCGGAATTCATATTAAAAAAATCTTGATATCCA
Organism: Hyalella azteca; assembly: GCF_000764305.2. Taxonomy (NCBI): domain Eukaryota; kingdom Metazoa; phylum Arthropoda; class Malacostraca; order Amphipoda; family Hyalellidae; genus Hyalella; species Hyalella azteca. The sequence continues at coordinate 158,179 of NW_025939678.1, read as the reverse complement.
ATTTATCCATTGACCTATATCAAGAATGTAAGCAGAAAGATCTATTATAATTGCTGCTTTCCACTTCAATAGTTTTGCTTCTCAGTCTTCGCTCGCGCAACACCAAACAAACAGCTAATTTCGTTGTCAATTTCATGCGTTCAAGTGGCGTAGTCTTTTCATAACAATTGCAAATTTGCAGTTCCTAGTCGTTTGATCCCATTCTGTGTACATTTATCTTTTCTTGCGTTGAAGGTGAAGAAGAAGCTCATTTGTAACTGCGTCCTCATCCTGGCACAGGTATAATGAACATATTAATGTAGGAATAACTTAAAAACCTAGAACATGGTAGCTCAGTGGTTAAAGTTCAGCGTACCAAGATGGGAACAGTAAGTAGAGAGGGTACGATCCAAACCAGTTGCCACAGTTCTGAAAATCGACTTGGTGTACGGCTGGTTAAGCGTAACGAAATTGGATATATGAGTTCCATGTTCGAGCTTCGAAAATTCTGCAACGTTCAGAATCAGCGACAGGTGTATAATAAATAATAATAGCGGTTTCAGCGTTTAGTAGGCCGTAGGCCTGTCGCCGATTCTTAACATCCCAGAACATTCACAGCAATTTGCGGTCTCGAACTCGCAACTCACTGCTGCAATTCTCTTGTGCTTAACCGCCCGGCCTCCTCGCCGATTCTGACCAGAAACTGGCGCACAGAGCTGGGATCGAACCCGCGCCTCTCTGCTCCAATCTTGGTACTCTGAACTTTAACCACTGGGCCACCCTGCCCGTAATGTAATGGCCTTACCTTACACTGCAATTACATTTCATAACGAGAAAATTGGCGGATGCCAGATAAGCCTAAATTTTTATTACACTCCTCTATAGAAAACAATTATATTAACTAAAAGTCGTGTTTGAAAACTTCTCTGGCTTTCATGCCCATACTCGCTCCTCTTCACCGCGAGAGCTAGTTAGTTTTTGTTTACTTTATGAGTATTTACTGCAATTGGAGGATCTCATCTAGTATTTACTGCATCAAGAGGATCTCGTCGGCGTCTTTAGAGTATAAGGATGGCAATGCTAAGTTATAGAATAGAATAGAATAGAAGTGTCGGCATTGAAGAAATAGGCCCATGGCCTGTTGCCGATTCTTGAACTTTTCGTGACTTGATTCATAAGGGATCCGGCCTTTGGAACCCGATCTTTCCATAACTGACGATTGATTGAGATAGCTGCTGGACTTATTGCCTGGTCCGTAATTTGCTAGGCATTTTAAGACTGAACATATGCTCTTGCATAGCTTCGTCTAGTCTGTTTTTGAAGATGCTCATACTCGGAGCGTCAACGATGCTATCAGGGAGGCTGTTCCACATGTCGGTGACTCGAAGCGAGAAGAAATGTTGTCGCATAGATGTGTTCCAACGCTGTTTTTTTAGTTTATAGCCGTGGCCTCTGGTGTTGGTTCTTGTTTCAAATTCGAGTAATCCTTCTGGGACCTTGTATAAGTCATGAGTATACTTCTATACTTCAATGAGGTCCCCACGCAGACGTTGATAACTGAGGCTTGGAAGCTTCATAATCTTTAATCTTTCCTCATAGGACTTGCCTTTCAAGCCCAGAAATATTCTTGTTGCGCGTCTTTGAACACTCTCTACTAAATTTCTGTCCTTTTCAAATTTCGGTGACCATACGACGTTTCCAAACTCTAGGTTCGGGCGCACGACAGCAACAAACAACTACTTCATCGTTTCTGCATTTAGGAACTCGAAAGAGCGACTGATCAGCAGTCCAAGTCGTTTATTGGCTTTATTAACTTGACCTTCAATATACTTAGAAAATTTCAACTGCAACCGTGTCTTCTCATACTGTAATCTTGCTGTTCATTATTCTTGCCAAGGTGAATAACTTTACATTTGTCAGCGTTAAAACGCAGCTGCCACGTATCAGCCCAGTCAACCAGCCTGTCAAGATCACCTTGCAACTGTACTTTTTGCGACGTATTCTTCACTGTATTATAAATTTTTGTGTCGTCAGCATACATCGAGCAAACGCTAGACACAGCTTCTGGCAGATCGTTTATAAACGCAACGAATAGAATAGGCCCGAGAACGCTTCCTTGTGGCACTCCGCTGCGCATTGAAGCCCAGTCTGATACGGACCCATTAATACTGACACGTTGTCGCCTCCCTACTAGGAAATCTCTGATCCATTTGAGTACATTACTCTCAATCCCCAAAGACTTCAATTTACGCAACAGCCGCTCATGTGGGACACTGTCAAATGCCTTGGCAAAATCGAGGTACACTGCATCTACTGGCTCCCATTCGTCCAGCAGGTGGGTCCATTCGTTCAGAGTCGACAAGAGGTTAGTGGTGCAGGATCTCCCGGCAATAAAGCTATGTTGACAGTCTGATAGGAGATTATTAGCAGTCAAATGATCTATCAATCGATCCCTCACAACAGATTCCATTATTTTGCAAACGACACTTGTCAAACTGACAGGGCGATAGTTGCCCGGGCAGCTTTTGTCACCTTTTTCGAATATTGGTTTTGACTAATGGTAATGGACCATCATGATTCCTGCCTTCCGGAACGTAGCCTTCAGCACTTCAACCCGTCCGTATCTAGGTCGTGGGTCGAACCAGTCCTCGGTCGAACGTCCACTTGTAGAAGGACGATAAATTTTGGAACAGAAACGATGCCCGGAAGTCAGATTCGATCCGCGGCCTGGTGGTGCACGGCAGGTTCTATGCGAGGCCGGAGGAAGACAAAACCGAGTGATTCACAGCTGATTGGGGGATGTCCGGAGAGATCTGGGCTTATTCTGGGCTTAATGGTGCACAAATTTGGTGGTGCACGGCAGCGCTCCCCACTTCAAGACTGAACATGTGCTCCTGCATAGTTCCGTCTCGTCTGTTCTTGAGGGCGTTCAAACTCGGAGCGTCAACGATGCTATCAGGGAGGCTGTTTCACATTTCGGCAGAGCTGGGCAGCACTACTTAGAAATGTAGCGCCGCTACCGCTACCGCTACATGCTACCCACTAGATTGTAGCGAGCGATCCCGCTACCGCTACAGTAAAATGTAGCGCCGCTACATTACCCGCTACAATGGCCAAAATTGTTGGAAATCTCTATATATTTATTGTTCTGTTATTGGGATTTACTCATGAACATTTAATGACAATAAAACATTTTCAAAACATGTCAATGCAACATTATTGCAATTAACCTAACCGAACTAGTACGGGTTAGATACAGTAAATAAAAGTTACAGTTATTTTTATGTTTTACCTCCCATACATGGATGCCTACTTTAATCTACCAACCTCAAAAATTATTCATATATACATATAAAAAATCAGTCTTTTATTCATATATATATATATATATATATATATATATATATATAT